>NC_071259.1:0-40000 GCF_023375685.1 Ictalurus furcatus | reverse complement strand
GCAGGTGTTTATAGATACAGTGTTACCTCAACACCACACGTGTTAATCAACACTGTAAGAGCTCATTTAAAGATGCAGGTGTTTATAGATACGGTGTTACCTCAACACCACACGTGTTAATCAACACTGTAAGAGCTCATTTAAAGCTGCAGGTGTTTATAGATACGGTGTTACCTCAACACCACACGTGTTAATCAACACTGTAAGAGCTCATTTAAAGATGCAGGTGTTTATAGATACGGTGTTACCTCAACACCACACGTGTTAATCAACACTGTAAGAGCTCATTTAAAGCTGCAGGTGTTTATAGATACGGTGTTACCTTAACACCACACGTGTTAATCAACACTGTAAGAGCTCATTTAAAGCTGCAGGTGTTTATAGATACGGTGTTACCTCAACACCACACGTGTTAATCAACACTGTAAGAGCTCATTTAAAGCTGCAGGTGTTTATAGATACGGTGTTACCTCAACACCACACGTGTTAATCAACACTGTAAGAGCTCATTTAAAGCTGCAGGTGTTTATAGATACGGTGTTACCTCAACACCACACGTGTTAATCAACACTGTAAGAGCTCATTTAAAGCTGCAGGTGTTTATAGATACGGTGTTACCTCAACACCACACGTGTTAATCAACACTGTAAGAGCTCATTTAAAGATGCAGGTATTTATAGATACAGTGTTACCTCAACACCACACGTGTTAATCAACACTGTAAGAGCTCATTTAAAGATGCAGGTGTTTATAGATACAGTGTTACCTCAACACCACACGTGTTAATCAACACTGTAAGAGCTCATTTAAAGATGCAGGTGTTTATAAGGTGATGCAGATGTTAATTAAACACCATACAAATTCATTCAACGCTGTGAGTGTTAATTCAATGCGGATGGTGTTTAGAGAATTGTGTAGGTGTTAATTTATTTAACACAAGTTCATTCGGTGCTGTAGGTGTTAATTCTTAGCTTCTGTTCGATGCGCTGGTGTAAGTTCAGCATTATACAAGTTAATTCAGGACTACAGGGGTGCAGGGAAACACGGTCCTACCTAGAACCTGAGCGTGTAGGCAGATAAATCTTTACTGTTTGACTTTAGCTAGCTAAACCTGCTAATTACCAAGACATTACAGTTAGCTAGTTTAAGCTCATATTATTCTAATATAGAGCTAGTACCGTAAACTATCTTGTAATACTTGCTAACTAGCTAGCTTAGCGCTTAGCTATCCCTAACAAACTGTGTAGTCATAAACACTCTCTCTCTCTCGCTCTCTCTCTCGCTCACTCTCTCTCTCTCGCTCTCTCTCTCTCTGTAGTTAATTACTTTGATGGTTTGACAGCTCATGGCACAGAGCAACATCTTTAATCAATTCACTGAGATGGCGCTGGGTGTGTGTGTGTGTGTGTGTGAGAGAGAGAGAGCGAGAGAGAGAGAGAGCGAGAGAGAGAACTGGTGTGTATTACACAAACTGACCCAATAGTTTAAAACATGACTGTGATGTAACATGGATGTTGTATGGATGGAATCCATAGCAGGTGTGTTAGCGCTTGGTGCTACATGAAATTACAGTGAAGTTCACTCGTATGGAGTTGTTTTTTAAGGAATATATTAACACATTTGAGGTAAATGTTGACGTTCCCAACAATTTGGTGCCATTTTCAAGCTTTTGCTGTCTGTATAAAAGACTCAACAGGCTATGTGGTGGCTAACTAAATCATTAACCTCAGCTACTAGCTAGCTTATGCTTGTTTTTATATTTAGCTGTTGCCTAGTGACAGTTTATTAGACTGTAATAACACTGCAATAATGCTTTTTTAAAAAATATGATATAGCAATAGTAATTGTATGTATGTTCATCTTCACTACAGCCAGTAAGCGTGTGTCATTAGCGGATCTGGCAACCTGTGTATCTTTTAAGACTGTATAATTTCTTCTTTTAGATTACTAATAGTTTTGGTTATTTCATTTTTTTGTGTTGTTTTTGTTAGGATGGTGTTTGAAAGAGATGTACTACGCTGTTTAAAGGTAATATTTTGTTTGTTGTGTGTGTGTGTGTGTTTGTAGGATCTGGGATTAGAGGGGACGTCCCTGAATGACATTTTGTACAAAAACGCCGCGTTCCTCAACCTGGTGGATCCGATTTCACACGAGCTGCTGCTGAGTCTCGCTCGAGACATGCAGTGTCCCAAAACGGTGAGGGAAATATTTCGCTATCAGAAATGGAGCAATGCATTCTGGGTAAGTTGTGCTCCTGAAAGTCAACAACAAAAGGAGACTGAACCAAGGAGAGAAACGGTGATTCACACGCTGTAGGATTGACTCATGGCAGTGTTTCTCAGTCTGTCGCTGCTCAGAGCCTGTGTGTGTGTGTGTGTGTGTGTGTGTGTGTGTGTGTGTGTGTGTGAGTGTGTGTGTGTGTGTGTGTGTATGTGTGCTGCCCTGATTGCAGACTGGATTAAGGCCCTCATCCACACAGAAACATGATGATTGACACTGCGACTGAAAATCTGCAAATCAAATGGAGAAACTTAGAGCTGCGTGATCGGAATATTAAAACAGTAAAACATTCAGAGTGTGAAATATTCAGGAAGAGATCCAGCTCCAGCAGCTTCACACCATATGAGCAAAATCCTCTAACGGCTCTGACACATCAAGCTGGAGTTTTTAGCGTAAGAGTACGATTGACCCCATGAGAGACGGAGCGATATAATAGAGCTGATTAATGGTGCGATTAGTGCTTTTTAAATCAAAGCAATATGTCAATTATTCAAGAGTGAATCACAGACAGTCCGTAAGAAATAGACGGATGGAGAGAGACAGACAGAAAGATTGAGACAGACAGAGACCGGGAGTGTAAGGACGTTTTCACACTCGGCTCGGGAACTGGTCTCGGCCCAATTGCAAACGAACTCCGGAGCGGTTCGCTTGTAGTGAGAAAGCAATCCGACCCAACGAGGCAACCTGTATAGCAATGCATGATGGGAACTGTGTTACGTAAAAAGTGTGTTTCTTCTCGGCTCACAACTGGAATCGTGGTTTAACTCGGACCAGTTTGAGATTCACTTCGCGGGACTGGGAGTTCTCGATGGATGCCCGCTATGAGTAGAACCCCAGAATATAAACATAAAGAGAACCGAGCCGAGGAGAAAATGCAGCATTGAAACCATTTCACTTCCTGTTTCAGAACAAAGCACCCTAAAACCACCCTGAAAGAAAGAAACAGAGAGAGACGGATAGATAGACAGACAGAGAGAGAGAGACAGATAGATAGACAGACTGAGAGAGAGAGACAGATAGATAGACAGATTGTGAGAGAGAGAGAGAGACGGATAGATAGACAGATTGTGAGAGAGAGAGATGGATAGATAGACAGACAGAGAGAGAGACAGATAGATAGACAGACTGAGAGAGAGAGACAGATAGATAGACAGATTGTGAGAGAGAGAGAGAGACGGATAGATAGACAGATTGTGAGAGAGAGAGATGGATAGATAGACAGACTGAGAGAGAGAGATGGATAGATAGACAGACAGAGAGAGAGACAGATAGATAGACAGACAGAGAGAGAGAGATGGATAGATAGACTGAGAGAGAGAGATGGATAGATAGACTGAGAGAGAGAGAGATGGATAGATAGACTGAGAGAGAGAGATGGATAGATAGACAGACTGAGAGAGAGACGGATAGATAGACAGACTGAGAGAGAGACGGATAGATAGACAGACTGAGAGAGAGAGATGGATAGATAGACAGACTGAGAGAGAGAGAGATGGATAGATAGACAGACTGAGAGAGAGAGAAAGAGACGGATAGATAGGCAGACTGAGAGAGAGAGAGACGGATAGATAGACTGAGAGAGAGAGAGACAGATAGATAGACAGACTAAGAGAGAGAGAGAGATGGATAGATAGACTGAGAGAGAGAGAGAGAGACGGATAGATAGACAGACTGAGAGAGAGAGAGATGGATAGATAGACAGACTGAGAGAGAGAGAGACGGATAGATAGACAGACTGAGAGAGAGGGATAGATAGACAGACTGAGAGAGAGAGAGATGGATAGATAGACAGACTGAGAGAGAGAGACAAAGTTAAAACACTGCAGCAAATACTCATTAATAAATAAAATATCTATTTAGATTCTAAAAAGGAGAAATTGCACATAATTTCCAATCAGGACAAGAAGCCGGAAATGCAACAGCTGTCAATCATGTGACCTGTCAGTCCAGAAAGTTCCACCTTAGCAAACTTCCACCAAAATCACTGACTGCACCTTTAAACAGCGACCTGAGCGATGTGACTGCACCAGACAGTGTGCTAATATAGTACAGCTCTGAGGTGTGATTCGGGACGCAGCGTTATCTTATCTTTTTGCTTTTTGTCTTTCGTTTGCGTTTGACACTGAATGCACACTGCTGCCCCCTGTTGGTACGGAGAGGTAATTTAGGCATTTAAAAATAAATGAGTGCAACATCACAAATCCTGTGTTCAATTCTGAGCGCTAAGACAGAACTGTGAGTAAGGTGTGTTTGTGTGTTTGTGTGTTTGTGTGATTCTGTGATTGTGTGTTTGTGTGATTGTGTGATTGTGTGTTAGGACTCGGACATGCTGAAGTCGTCAGATAAAATCTGCAGGCAGCTCATCTATCACCTGACACCGCACTCGAAGTGGCTGAGGCAGAGCATGAGCCGGAGGAAAGCGCAGGCCTGGTAATAAAAGCTTTTTATTCATTACACAAAACACGCGCACAAACACACACACACACACACACACACACACACACGCATGTTTAACTCCACACATCATCATGCTCCTTCTCCTCTTTTCACTCTGGAGTGTTTATCAGCACGACCACATGGTTTCATTTTTGGTTCTTTATAAACTTTACAGTTTCAGATGAAAGTGTGAAACTTTCTGACTCAATGTGGAGAATTTAAATTGATAGCTGATGATGTCATAATGACAGTTACAGCAGCCGACCAATCAGCAGCTTCGCTCTGTGAAACTGCACACTCATTACAATCCTAACACACACTCACTTTCTTTTCTTTTCTTCTTTTATTCTATTTTGTTTTTATTTTTAATTTTCTTACCCGTTCATTTCCATTTTATCTTCTCTTTCTCTTTCTTTCCTTCCTTTCTTTTTCTATTCATCCTTTCAGTCTTTTTTCTTTCCTTCCTTAGTTTCCTTTTTTCTTGCATTCATTCCATCCTTCTCTTTCTCTTTTCCTTTGCTTGCTTTTTTTTAGTCCTACTTTTTTTTCTTCTTGCGTTTCTTTCTCATATTTTTCCTTCTTTTAGTTTTATTTTCTTCCTGTAACGCTGGAGTCAGGGTTGTGAGTGATTGATGGCCAGTGACGAGGGCGACCCCTAGGGCGAGGAGCGGGACAATCCGGATGAGAATTGTATAATTCTTGTATAAGGTTCGGGTCGGAGATGTCACCTCAAGTGGAGGAGGCGGGGTTTCATGGGCCACCAACTCAGGCAAGGGTCCGGGAATCACTGTCCTTAGCGGAGACGCATGACAGGAGCGTGAGATTCTGTACTGCTGTGTTTGTTTATCCTCCGTTGGACAGAATCATGACTCATGGCCATCATTTTTGGCAAGGCATTTTTCTTGGTCCTTCTGGTATTTTTTTCAAGTTTGGTTTGAGCAGCCTCTCACACTGTTTCGGGGTACTCCTCATCATCAGCCAGGGTTTCCATCCTTGTTGCACTCCAAGGGAATATCTGTGGCTTAGAACACATTGGGATGGAGTTAACTCAGTGGATGAGCGATGTAGAATATCGTACACACTCTGCTTAGGGTAAGAATTTGACCCATTCATTGGTTCATTCATGACAGTGAGTCCTTAGGAATCTTCCCAGTTTGTGGTTTCTTCTCCTCCTGACGTTCACCTGAGGATGGTAAGCTGTGGTTGCTCTCACAGTGATTCCCAAGCATTCTCAGAAGGCACACCATACCCTGGAAGTGAACTGAGCCCCATGATCTGTAACAACGTTCTCTGGGATATCGTAGTGCTGGAAAACTTGTTGAAAGAGCAGCTCAACAACCTGAAAATTAGTGTGGAGGATTTTTAACGGGAGGAATGTACATGCCTTAGAGATCTGGTCTGTGACCTCCGTGATGGCAGTGAAACCCTTGGAAGCATGTGACAAAGTCAGTTTATAGATGAGTCCACGGGCATTGTGGAATGGGTCGTGGTGTCAGTTTCCCAGCAGGGGACGAGCAAGGAGACTTGGCACGGGTGGTGGCACCGGTGCTTCTCGACTTAGGGTTCACTACCAGGAACTGTCCTGAATAAGCTGTGCATTGTGGTTGAGTCTTTTGTCTCATCTGATGTGTTAGAGATTGGATTGATCAGTGAGGATAACAAATGGATGAAGACTTGTTGCCACTCCTCCAGTGCCAGCTTGTTGGCTAGGAGTTCATGATTTCCCAGGTCGTAATTGCGTTCTGCAGGAGACAGCTTGTGAGAATAATAGGAACATGGGTAAAGTTTTGGAGGATTACCTTGAGATTGGGATAAAACCCCTCCAGCTAATACTTCTGATGCATCAACCTTCATGACAAAAGGGATGGAAGGTTTAGGATGCTCTAAACGCTCTAAAAGTCATCTTCTTCAGGGGTTCAGGCTCAACTTTAGGTCTGCCTTTCAGTAATCACGTTAATGAAGGTGCGGAGGTTATTTTGGATGGGTGATAGGGAGATGTTTCTGCCTTCAAAAAGAGGTGACTGACTAGCAGTCGCATCAGACCATGTTTGTGGAGAATGTCACAGAGAACATCATTGTGTATTGTTAATGTACACAGTAAACACAGTTTGCAAACCTTGGTGTGGTTGCGGCTTGAATAAATAGTCCTTCTAATGAGAGTCCCAAATAAATAACAGCAGATTTAGTAGGAAGAATCTGGAAGGTACTGATGTCTGGACTGGTTCAGATTGGGATCTCATGCTCCGGACGTGGTTTGAGAAGGATCTGGGTGTGACACTTCCTGCCTTTCTACTTTCCTTCATTTCTTTCCTCTCCGCTCTTCTGCTTCTCTGTTCCCTCAGTAAAGCCCCAGTGGTATCTTCAGGAAAATGAATAGGTTTACAGTAGCTGGTTTAATAGCCAACAGGTTCATGATGGACTTCCTCAATGCAGGCCGTGTGTTGGAGAAGATCAGACGTCGTGGGGTTTCTGCAGTTTGCAAGTGACCGATCGTTTTAAATCATAATGAAACCAAATCATAGTTCAGGATTCAGATGTTTATCTAGAAACTGTGAGATCAGGTGGAACACGCAGAAGAACACAATAAAACATTCACAGATTTCAGGCTTCTGTGATATTCGTATCATGAGGACCAGCATCGTGATAACAGCTCAAATCCCATGTATTGTGCAGTCCCATGTCTGTAATATCATTTTATACAGACCTGGTGTTAAACTGGTCAGGGTTTATGAAAGGAGGTTTCTGTAACACAGCCTCCTGGTGGGTTTTTTCCTGTAATCTGTCATTTTTCTCTCCGTGTCTCTGAGTTACACCGCGAGGTCATAAGTCACGAACGCTGCTGTAATCTGTGGCAGTGAGACTGTAGATAAACGTAACGAATTAGAGCTCATTATGGCTGTACCATTAATCTCTCTCTCACACACACACTCACACACACACACTCACACACACACACTCACTCACTCACACACAGAACAGAACAGAACCTTTTAGATGCTTCTGTGGAAATCGGATCAGACATTATGACTGATGCGGCTCCAGACTGCTGTTAAAGCACAAAGCGCAGATCAATAATGCTGTGTGTGTGTGTGTGTGTGTGTGTGTGTGTGTGTGTGTGTGTGTGTGTGTGTGTGAGTGAGTGAGACATTATGGCTGCCTCTGAATACCCACAATGCCCTGCTCTATTACACCGGGGGAACAGACGGATAGAGTGAGACAGTTCAGTATGTTTTCATGATCATTTTAAAGCTTTAACAACATTACAAATATCAGGATTTATAAATATGCATGAATATGCAAATGTTGAAACGCCCCCACATCCTCCAACCAATCTCAGCTAGCCAGTTAGCTAAAAATACTGTATATAGCATTCTACATTAGCTACGTTAGTTATCTTGTTAGCTTAGCATGCTGGTTCTTAACATGGATGTCACGTGACGTCATGAATTAACAAAGTGAACTTATATGTAGCTCCGCCCAAATCTTTTTTACTGAGAAAGTCTGTTTTGAAATAAAAACACCCCCGAGTTTAGTTTTCATTTGATTCTGATGCGAATGCCAGTGTCAAGAAGGATTGTTAATGCTAACTGTTCTTCTCCTTGCTTGTCTCTGTTTTCTGATGTTTGGGGCTTATTTATTTATTTATTTATTTATTGACTCCAGTCCTTTAGACTCAGCACGTGTGCGGTATTTTTAAAGTGATTGAAAACTAGAACATGGTTTTACCTCTAGCTGAAGGTGATCCTTTCTCTCCTGGAGTTGTTCTACATCAACGCGTGTAAAACAGCAGAAAGAATGTTGAATTTTTTCTCACTCGGTCCCAACACGAGCGTCCCATCGAGCTCAGAATGAAAAACTGGTTTATCATTAAGTTAATCAGGAAGTGGCATTGCCCATTTTTGTTGGAATGCTATACATACACACACACACACACACACACACACACACACACACTACAGCTGTCTCCATGACTAGCGTACGAGTGTGTAAGGTCTTATCTGTGTCACGCTGACCCTTAGCAAGTACAACATCTCCTGAGGAATCTACAGCACTGTACCAGACGGTGTGAATCTGCTCAATGTCCAGAAAAAGATCGCTAGTAAACACTGGGAAGTTAGCGAGTGATTATTTGTAGATGAAGGTCACACACTGGTGTGTAAGAAGAACATGTAATGAAAAAAAGAAAGATGATACGGTAATGGACAAAAACTTCACTGTTATCATAATATAAAAATAAGCGCATGCTAGCCTTCACCGTTGCTAACTGGTGCCTGTCACATGATAACGGAGAAACACGGGGGATTGCCAAAAATGACCAAACCTGCAGGAAAATAATACAACATGAGCGCTAAACCTGTGCTGAAAAACAAGAACCTACAACCTGAAAACTCATCGAATCAAGAATATAATCAAGAGACCCATCGTTTCTTCACACTGATTTAATATTCTAAGCTGTAAATGATCGTTCTCACCAAACAAACCATCAGTGCATTTACTCCGTAATGTATCCTGACATGCAGAACTTTATCCTTCCACTTTGTATACTTTTCACTCGCCGGCCCAGACAATTCCCTCTCATTTACATTTCCCATTCTGCCTCGGCAGTTTTCTAGAAGACCATCAGCAGCAGAAGAAGAATTAAAAACCTCCTTTTTTTGCTTCTAGGAAAGTAATTTCCTACCTCGAGTATCTTCCCGTGTTTTATGGACCACGTATGAGTTTGCACTGCCAACTTTCCGTCACAGGCTGTGCTTTCAATTTCAGGTCACTGCAGAAACTCGCAGTTGGTCTTCACAGTTGTGACGGAGTTTGTGGCCCACGCAGAGACTGTTGTGGATTTCTCACCAAGAGTCAGAAACCAAATCCGAGCGAATGGTTCGGAGCGAGCGCTTACTACTACCCGCTCTTCAGCTCTTCTTCAGTCATCAAGCACAGCAGACACATATGTAAATCATAAACATTGCACAAGCTCCCCTTACAACTGTACGTGCTAAACCATCTGAGAGATTTCCTGTAATGTACACACGCTCAGTATCGCTCCACTCCTCACATACACATCGTCCTCCTTCTAAATACTAACTCGCCACACGACTACTCTACCACCGATGTGGTATTTAACAGCTAAATACACGTTAACTTATAGCTTTAGGGATTTAAAATGATCATACGAGACGAATCATATGAGTAAAGAACGGTTTTGTTTATTCAAAACAGTTTTCAGGAAAACTTTATGATTACACGGTGTCAAAGCGCCGGCATTGTATTCAGATATTGCAGTTTTTGCCCCTCCCCCTTGTTTGATGGACAGCTAAGACCCTCCTCCTAAATGCCCAACAAAGTGCGTATGACATCAGAGCATTAAAAACCAAGAGGAAGACGAAGAGAACCACAAATGTCGTCATTTTTATTTTATTTATCTAGCTCTATAAACTCCGCCCACTCATATCATTACCAAACCGTTCAATATTGTTGCTATGGTTACAATAATTCCTTTCACTGTTTCTTTGTGGTGAGAAAGTCTGAATATTGGGTGACACTAAACCGTTATTGATCATCGTTGCCATGGTTACATTGTATCGGGGCACGGATTTATTTATTTATTTATTTTTAAATTTCGTGGCTCTGTGTTAAAAGGCTCGGCCAATCGGAAGTGAGTATTCTTCATACACATGTATAATCGATATACGTTATGTTCTATAACGTGTGTGTGAGTGAGAAGGCTGCGGAAGAAGAGAGCATGTTGTGCAGCGTGTTTTAACCAACTTCAGAGGTTTTATTCCAGATATTTATCGTGATAAACCTCCTTTTGTGCTAAAAGACGAGGACGTGGTGCGATACGAGCCGTTTCCGTGACAGACGGTGCAGCAGCTGCTCCCTCGGTGAAGCGAGAGTCGGCATCGCACACTCGACACAGGTGTGACAACCTACTCAGGTGGGAAAGTCAGGCGTCGCCATGACAACAGCCTCTCCGTTGTAGGAGGGGAACTCTGGCCGAGTCTCAGCGGGACAGATTTGTGAATCATCGGCTGCTTTCTCACAAGTGGACAATTTACTGCTCTGTCGAGGGAGAAATGCTTCGACGTCAATCTTTCAGAAGGTCTCTCCAGGACCTGGTTCTGTTGGTGACACTAATCTCCTGCAGCGATGCATCATATTTCATATTACGGTGATATTTGAGAAATATTCAGGAAGTTATTCCAAGCTACTCTAAAGACACTCTCTCTGTGTAAATCCAGCTAGCTGACTATCTCTTCACGTTTAGCTAGCGTTCCCCAGTGACAGCCTTTTAGCGCAACACGAGCTGGTGCACTGGCCTTTCCCTTTATACACACTCCAGATCAGAGCCCTACTGCATCATGGGAAATCTCCTTCCATTTATTTTCTGTGGTATTTAGCCTTGAGGGTGAGAAACGGGAGAAAAGACAAATAGATGGAGAAGAGATCTGACAGCCGGTGATGGAGTGAGCGAGCGAGAGAGAGAGAAAGAGAGAGTGGCTGTAAGACAGAATGAATAATGGAAAAACGTCTGAATCATTAATGAGTCTGCAAAAACAAAACCGTTCTCCGCTTAGCTGTGACTATCAGCTGTCTCTTCACAGTTTAAAGCTGTAACGTTTCTCTTAAAATCCACAGCTGATTTTGACAATCTGTTTCAAATCTCTGTTCTCGCACAAATTCTGAGGCGGATCTACGGGTGGGCCGGCGGCGGCAGCTGCCAGCCCACTTTCTTTTCCAGCACCGGAACATTTCACAGCACATCGGCTCATATTCAGAGTTAAGTTAAGTTGCGTGAAGATTTAATACAGGGATTTTGTGCGTCAGTATTTAGAGCTCGAACGTCACTACAGACTTAAGCACTATTCAGAAGTTCTGCACGAGGGGCGGAGTTTGAAAATAGCCGTGTATTATATTATGATTTCCTGACCTCAGGTCAGTCCTCCAGAATTTCACGATCTTGCGATCGCCGAAATGAATACACAATCAAGAAACTCTGTCACTTTCGGAGCAGCTTAAGAGTTTTTTTATTGAAATGTGACGCGTCATGTGACCTCATCACAACGCGCGTTCAGACAAAGCCCTTTTCGATTCACATCCATCGAACAGGAGTACCGCTAAAAGGTCTCATCTATTGCGAAAGACCATTGCGATTTCGCCAAGTCTGCTAAAGAAAGCAAAAACTCTGCAGGTTGCATCACAAATTTTGAAAGAAAAAAAATTAAGCACTTTTGGCCGCAGCGATCATGAAATCCTGATCACGAAACACTGATATTTGAGTGGCTATACTTGTGGCTGTGCACTCGAGTAACTGTCCGAGCGTGATATTAAACAATACAGCACAAATAAATAGGACGCACGGGATCAAGTGCTATTTTATATACTGTTAAATTCCTTTCAGGTTTAAAGGTGAGTGTTTGTGATTAAAGGCGGTGGATTATACGCTAGTAAAAAACTCCGTCTCGCACGCTCCTCTTCAAGACCAATACGGCAGACTAAACTACACGACCTAAACTACACAGCGGTCATTTTAATAATCTGATCATCTGTGGAGCTGCGCAACCCGGATCTGAATACCAGGCACTTTCCTCACGTAAACACTGATGTCATTTTGGAGGTCCTTATTTAGTTTCTAGACCGAAACCTTCCTCTGAGATAACGCCTGTTGATTGGGCAGAGACATTGTGCTTACTGACTGCATATTTATACTGTTTAAAACATGATTTTGCCTCCTCAAGCAGTCCCATATAATAATCCACGTGAAGTAATTGTGCTCAGATGTTCAGGTGAAGATCGGAGCGAAGATCTGATCAGTGTATCGGTGTATTTGTGTGTCAGTGGTGTTAAATATTAAATTTGTGTGTTAAATTTGAGGGCTTTCGGCTTTTTGTGTTGTTGAGTCCAACGTGTGATAGCAGCTTCACTCGATGACTCACACACCAGATACCCGATTCAGATCAGACTGTTCTGCTCAGGAATGTGACTGAGAGGGTTTTTACAAGGACTCATCAGATCTATTTTAACTTTACTGTGTGATCTGGACTTACAGTTAAAAAGGAGGATAAGAGATCAGACAGAGCAGTGCTGAAAGTGTGTGTGTGTTGTGTTGTGTCATCACATCCCAACATGATTACACAAAAAGTGACAGGAAGAAAATAGATGACACACACACACACACACACACAGCTGCCAGGAGAGACAAGACAAGATGAGGCGAGACAAGACGAGACGAGTGACCGTAATTGAAAGTGACACTTGATCACAATATAAAAACCTGCTCGGACACCGCAGAAAGTGTTTTTTTATTGTGTGTGTGTGTGTGTGTGTGTGTGTGTGTGTGTGTGTAATGTTAGTGATGTTATCTAGTTGTTAAAAGCCAGTAGTTGTGTTCCAAATTCAGTTCAGTTCAGTGTTGTGTGTGTAGCGTGTTTAACAGTGGACATTGTCCCAGAGCAGCGTTACAGAAATATATACATTCAGGATATAGATTTTAAATGTATGAATTTATCACTAATGAGCAGCCAGAGGAGACGTGGTGAGAAAAACTCCCTGAGACGATATGAGGAAGAAACCTCGAGAGTGCGATTATAAATAAATACACCCCTTCTATAAATGTGCTAATATTACATCCTCAAATAGTGCAGTTGTGTAAGCAGGAAATTCATTACAGTTTCTACAGGAAGTCTGTTTTGTTGAACTTCTCCACTGTTCACCGATGGAGAGTCGAGTGCAGAACTGTTTGTGGTAATCACAGCATAACTGTTCATGTGAACTGAGGTCCAAAGCATCTTTATGGTGTTTAAGTGGTACCGTCCTCAGTAATCTCAGTGATCTTTAGTCTGCACCATGTGGGACATCCTCAGCAGCAGCATGTGACTTCAACTGATGAGAACTCCAACCAGAAGTAGAGCATCAGGATGGATCAGGCAGGTCCGGAGAGTTGAAGGGGTCAGGAACACTGGCATCTCAGGAGTATCATGTGTAGCTCGACAGAGAGAGAGAGAGAGAGAGAGGGAAGGAGAGAGACGGAAAGAGAGAGTGATATTATTAGGTATGGCTATTGTCCTGTAATGGTTAAGGACAGTGTAGTGTGTGCGAGTGAAAGCAGGGACTCCGGCGAGAGAAGCTAGGACAGCATAACTAAAAGGGAGAACCAGAAGGGAACACAGACACGAGGGCTCTCTGGGACGAAATGCGTAGATCTACAATGTTAATAGCTAATTAAAGGCTTTTTGCTTCACCATGTGAGTATTTTGGAGTATTTTGTCTTTATTATTTGATGTTTACCTCCAGTTTATCCAGTGAGCACCAGTGGCTACGTATAGACACCCGTGTAGTACTCTCTGCTTCTGTTGTTTTGTAAGAGTTTTTGCGTCTGATCAAGTTCTTTGGGATCAGACGGTGATCCAGTCACAGCTGATGCCTCTGGGAGGTTATTGATAAGACTCAGTAGTTGACGTGAATGTACGTGTGACGCGGTAGCGAGGAAAGGTGCATATATTATGATCAATACTCAATTTAAACGAGATGAGATAATGATCTGAGATAGCTTCAGACTGCAGAAGTGTTACTATATTTCTATATTTAATCCGTATGTTAGTATCAGGTCAAGATTGTGGCCATCATTATGAGTGGGGCCTATTACGTTCTGATTGACCCCTACTGAATCTACCGCTGATGTATATAACTGTATCCAGGAGGACGGGCTTCATTTAGTGCTGTGTACTCGTTTGGTTTAATCCATATTTCTGTTAAAGACATTATATTAAACTCCTGATAAGTAATGGCTTCATTAACAATAAGTGCTTTAGACGTAAGAGATCTAATATTTAACCGTCCTAGCTTCAGATCAAATGTGCCAGCTGTGCATTCAGTATGATCTCATTTTATATTAATTAGGTTACTAAAACAAACTTTCTGAGTGTTTCTACATTATTGTTTATCTCGGGGAACAGACACAGTCTGGATATGGTGGAACCTATGTGAGGACTCAGTGCAGCTAGCAGGGGGTCGGTTTAGCCTGCTTGTCTGCTCCCTGGCCTTGACTCTGGATTGGCACAGATGAACTAGACCTGTTCTGAGACTATGTGCTATGCTGCAAGAAATGAGAGCAGCACTTTCCAGAGAGGGATGGATACCGTCCCGCCCTAACAGCCCAGCCTTGCCCTCAAGACTACTACAATTATCTATAAAGCCCACAGTGTGCACTCAACACACTGAACAAGCTGAACGTTTGCCATATTGAGTGTTTACCGTACCTTAGTCAAAGATTAGTTGATAGTATTTAGATGGATCTGACGCTTGCTGTCTTTAGTCAAAAAACAAACTAAAATAAAAACAAAAGCATTCTTTGAAAAAAATTAAATACTGCAGAAGTGTCCCAGTGTCTCCACAATCGCGTCCCAAATCATATAAACCCTACACCTATGTATAAATAGTACAATAGCATACGACAGTGGTAATGGATTTGGGACGCAGCTGCAGGAGTTTTCCTTTCATCCGAATATTGAATGCAGATCCTGTACGATTTCCTCCAGACGCCACGTTTCGGTTTGTTTCCGTCTGGTCGGTCATGTGGGTCGGCGAGAACTTTAGCACATCTTGCTCGAGGACAGGACACGAAAGACACCAACACTTCATTTCACAAGCAGCAACACAAACTCCTCGTTTTCTCCAAGCGCGCTCAGTAAGGCGCTGACCTCCCCGCCTTTTTATTTCTGAGCCTCAGAGTCGGATTTTATCCGAGCTCTCAACAAGAAGAGCTTTCAAACAGCAGGAAACGGCTCACAGAGGCGGAGCCGGAGGTTAGAATAATCCCCTCAGATGTGTGTGTGTGTGTGTGTGTGTGTTTGTGTGTGTGTGTGAGAGACACAGAGCTGTGACGACATGAACGCAGAGTTATATTTGGAAAAGAAATTACTTTCAGGCCAAGTGACACAAAGGAGTCACGACTAACACTAACACTACAGAGGACACTCGTACAGGGAGGATCTGAACAAAACACACACACAGACACACACACACACCTATACTGTTCTGTACTGTCCTGCTATGTGTTCTGATTGGCTGAGAGCAGCCCATTGTGTTCCTCCAGTCAAAATGAACTGATTGTCGCTCCTGACACAGAGCCATGGGTTTATAAATGTGTATGTGTGTGTGTGTGTGTGTTTGTGATTGATCCCTTTAATGGAACTTGTGTCATAATAAAGCGAGTTGAGAGAGTGATGGTGATGGAGAGTAAGACAGACAGATAGGAAGAGAAATGCAGAGGTGAAAACACATTAAAGGGTGGGGCTTATGAATGTGGGCGGAGTCAGGTGGATTAACAGAGCTAATGCTCAAAATCACACCGAGCTCAGAAGCAGCACTGAGCTACGACAGACCTTTATTATCAAACTGTCTCATTACGCATAAAGTTGATATAAATATTCAGATTTTTTTTGCTGTTTAATTAAAAAGGTGTGAACATATAACGCGAGACGATGATTCGTTGATATAATGTTTATATTGTAATAAATTTACAATATTTCTGAAAAAAAACACTTTTCTGAGATATCAGTAATGTATTTCTATAATAATAATTCCCCACTCTGATTGGACTTAGCGGATTTCGCAGAGTTTTTTGTGATTGTTGCGGCAAAAGCGCTTGATTTTGCTGTGGCTTTTTTGCGAAAGACTACTCGAATTGGCAAAATCGCAATTGCCCGAAATAGTTTTGCGCGGTCTTTCAGCATGATGTTTGTTGGTAAATGAGAGCTTTTAGCTGTACTCAAGTCCGACGTATATATGTGTGTAATTTAGCTCACAAATTGTCTGCAAAACAGCAGTAAAATAAACAACAAAAAATCTTTAAAATGAGTTTGATGATTATGAGTTTTTCTTTAACGCCTACAAACACAAAGAAGATTAAGATTTAAAACAACTATGTCAAATCAACGGCATCAATTCAGTACCATTTAATCTGTAATTATTAAAAACATTTTTTTCTAAAAGTGCATCACCATACCAACGATATCTCAGAAAAGTTCATCGCATAATTCTTTATCACATTATCGATATTATATATATATATATATATATATATATATATATATATATATCGATATATATATCACCCGTCCCTACATACAGTGGCTGATCTCATGATCTCAAAGTGTTTCTGAATAAAGCAATTCCAATCCAAATCTTACAGATTTCCAAATTATTCCATACCGAATATTTTAGGTTAAAACGAAGCTCTTGGTGTGTATTATATCTGTAAATATCTGTGGTAAATATCTGTGTGTTAAATATCTATCTGTGTGATAAATATCTGTGTGGTAAATATCGACTAGACTATAAAGACTAGACTAGAAAATAAAGATTATCACTATTAATAATTTTGTAATTATCCATTGTTTCCCCCTCTGCAGGCTGAAAACAACTCTTCAGAAGAAGCTCTGTAGCGACTCTGTGGATCTTTCCGGAATCCCCCTGTCCACACGGGACATTCGACACGTGACGTATTACCTCCAGACCAGCGGGGGCGCCATTCTATCCGTGGATTTGAGCTTTACTGAGCTACGGGATGAAGGTTTACGAATCCTGTTGCCTGTTTTGAGCGTTTTGCCCAAACTCACCACATTGGCGCTGAACGGAAACCGTCTGACTTTGTCCATCATGAAGGACCTGACCGAGGCTGTGAAAAATCCACAGAGTTTCTTGTGTCTGGCCTGGATCGATCTCGGGAACAATGTGGACATATTCACCATGCCTCAGGTAACAACAACACCGCTAACAAACACCTGCTACATCAACACGAGCGCGTCATCAGCGTAACCATGTATCAGTGTTTTGCTTTATATATACACTATCATTGCTAGCGAAGCTCTTACCTAGCAAGTTTCACTACAGAGTGAGGTGGTACTGTTGATACTTGAATAATAAATGAACCAGTTTATCCACGCTGTGGCGCTAATCAACATTTCATTTTCATTAAATACACTATGTTTTCTTAGTCTATTGACTCATGCTAACTGCGGTTTTGTTTGTTAGCTCAAAACAAAAGAAATGACTTGAGAAGATCACTGACTGCACCAGTAGCTTCCTTTTATTAATTATTTATAATTAGCAAAATCATAGGCCTTGCTTCTGTGTAAAGCTAGCTATAAGCTAGCTGTAGCTAACGGACTTCCTGAGGTAATTTTAAAAAAATAGTTAAACATTTTAACCAGAATTCCTCACACTGGTTTTTGGGGGTAAAATTTGTTACCACAGCGCTAAATTGTTATTTAGTGCTTTTTATAAAAAATTTATTCAATATAAATTTGGATTTGGAAAAGTGATACGTGATTAAAAAAAAAGAAGGCTCGAACAGTGTGATGTTTGCTACAGAACCTGTGTGCTAAGCTAACTTTGCGTAGTGATGAAAAGATTGGTTGTTGTCATGGTAACGTTGTTTGGCTGCTGTTAAATAAATAAATTAAGTAAATGATGGTACATGTCCACCTGTGAGCTAGGTTACCTGCCAGCTAACCTAGCTTAAACTCGGGCGTTTCCAAATTTGCTTATTCATGTATATTCATATACAGGCACTGTTATTTTTCATAGTTTTGTTGTATTTTAGGCATTTCTTGGACAATTTGACTATTTTAAAACGTTAACGTGTCGTGTTTCGGTTCTCTACAGCCCCTCCTGGTGGCGCTGAGGCGGCGCTGTAGCTTAAAGAGCAGTTTGCCCACCATATACGAGTACACAGAGGGGCAGCCATATTGCTACCGTATGGAGAGCTCCATTGAGGAAGCGAGCCTTTATGAGGAAGACGAAGAAGAGTACGAAGATGAAGATGAGATGGAAGACAAGTTAGATGTGGAGCAGTGGAGCATTGTAGAGCAGAAGAGTTCCGGAAGTTTCACCTTGAACTATTGTGAGAGGTGAAGCTATCTGTTGACCTTTAGCGTAACCCTTCACTGAGGACGTAGAGCGGAAATAAGACGAATTAGAGGAAGACGGAGAGATGGAGGGACCGATGCCGCCTCTGTGCACCAATTGTCGTCGCTCCATGAGTTTCCCCGTTCCCCATCGTGGCTTTATTGTGATCCAGCACCATTAAATTCACACAGGAAGTCAAACGGCGACGAGAAAAACCGACACAGTTCACGCTCGATTAGCGTAAAAAAAAAATCACTCACCGTTTTAGCCGTTGATGCTCCTTGGCGCTGGTGAGGGGCAGTTCATTGGTTCTTTGGCAGGACTGTGAGGAGATTCGGAGACATCACTTTCTTCTATACACAATTAAAATAAATAAATAAACACCAATAAAAGATCCAGAAAATCCAGAAAGAATGGACCAGCTTAGCTTGATTAGCTGACTAGCGTCCTCATGGTGTTTCTGAACAAGGAGTCCAAACGTTTAGCTATGGTGGAGTACTGATATGTGTGTTTATGTATGTATGTGTGTGTGTGTGTGTGTGTGTGTGTGTGTGGTCAGATTTGGCACAAACTGTCGCCACCACACATTGCCGCTAACATCACTAAACACCACTGTGTTCTTTGCTAATCTTCCAACAAAAGCCATGAGAGCAGCTCAACAAACCTGTCACGTGAGCGCTGACAAAACTGCTACGTCAAGACTTTTTTCCCCTAAAACGTTCGTTTGTAGACGTCTGGTTGTCACACATCTGCGAATAATGATAAAAAATATATACAATACTGTGATGTGTTCCTTTTTATCGAGGCTTTGCTAGCACAAGGTGTAAACTGCTAACAGTCTCTCCATGCCTGTCTTCATTATTATTGCTAACAAATATAATCTTTATACTAATGCATATGACTTTTTCAGATTAACATAATACATCACATTAGCCTAGATAGTTCCATGGCTAATTTTAGCATCAGTGTATAAGGCTCTAGGCTCTACGTTAATCATGGCTTGCTATATCATCACTGCTAACAACGTAACATGCTAGCTTTTAGTCACTTTAAATCCACAACAAATCCAGTCTGCCACTTCTTGTTTCTTACTTCTTGATAACCTTTAAATAAGAAATATAACTGTTAGCAATCAGCATTTCACTCACTTGGCTAAGACGAGAAGGGCTAGCATGACTAGTGTGACTAGAGCTCCAGTTTTCTCTACTTCCTGTAGCCATTTCAACCCTTTAAAGAGGTTTTTTGCACATTTTAGCTATTTATTTTAAAGGCTAATTTTGTTAATGTCGATGTGAAACACTCGTACTCGTAAAGCTTGTATTTTTCTTCCAATATAACACCCCCCACTCCCACACACGCACACACACAGAATTGCTTATGAATAACTGTACTGTAAATGTTGGTAAATCTATAATATGTCTGTGGTATATAGTGTGTTTTCTTTTCCACTGTGTGTATATATGTGTACTGGTGTAACGTTGTCTTAACGTCGTGTGCGTGTGTGTGTCTGTACTTAGTCCTACTGTGTTAGTGTCAGTCCTGTGGTGTTGAGTCTCAAGTCCTCATGCAGTTTGAGACTCAATTTGTCCTTTCACAGGACTCAAGCAGCAACGATGATATTTAATAGTGCGAAAATAATTCTGCGTACTTCAAATAAAACGTCACACAAATGCAGTCGATCAGCCGGGTTTAGTGTCCGAAGTTTCTTTACTTTTGCACCGGTGCTATTAACGCTTCTAACCCTTGTGTCATCTGACTCTGAGGTAAATGAAACTTTGAGGTAAATCAGACGCTGAGGTAATTCAGATATTGAGATATTAGGACACTGAGGTAAATCAGACATTGAGGTAAATCAGATATTGAGGTAAATAGGACATTGAGGTAAATCAGATGCTGAGATAAATCAGATATTGAGATAATAGAACACTGATCTAAATTGGACATTGAGGTAAATAGGACACTGTGGTAAATTGGACATTGAGGTAAATCAGATATTGAGGTAAATAGGACATTGAGCTAAATAGGACATTGAGGTAAATCAGATGCTGAGATAAATCAGATATTGAGATAATAGAACACTGATCTAAATTGGACATTGAGGTAAATATGACACAGGTAAATTGGACATTGAGGTAAATATGACACTGAGGTAAATTGGACATTGAGGTAAATAGGACACTGCGATAAATTGGACATTGAGGTAAATGAGATATCGAGATAAATAAGACAGGTAAATTGGGCATTTTTGGCAAAGAGAAGACTGAGGTAAATTGGACACTGAGGTAAATCAGGAATTAAGGTAAATTGGACAGTGAGATAAATCAGACATCGTGAACATTTCATTTTTGACTGAACTTCACCATGCTAAAACATTTACTCACAATAAGGAGGTCATTAGCATTAGCTGGTTTAGCCTCTCAGCTGAGTGAATCCTCTACTAAGAATAATTTCAGCTTATTTACTGAAGTCTTGTACCTAAATATAATCTACATTATTGTGGGATCATGAAAAACAGTCGTGTAACCAGTGTAGTGACACACCTGAGCTGTAACCCACCTCTGTTCTGACTTCCTCGCTACGCCACCGCTAGACATGTGCCGATAGTCTGCTATATTGTCATTTTTTACATATATAATATTGTTAGCATTGATACCTCAAAATATTATCACTCCCCTTTGCATTCAGTTTGCGAATATGGTGCCTTAGTGGGGCTACATTGTTGTTTTTTCCCCCCAAAGACAATATCTGTCGCATCCTGTAGGTAGCATGAGGAGAATCTAGTTAGCGGTTGATGCTAAGTGTTATTTATCACCACATCTGAGGTAAATGTTGATGTTCCACATAATACTGTCTTGTTTCCACCGTCACTGTGTCTTTACATTGTCCATATTTTGAGTACTTAATGGTTAGGTAAGTCATTAGCCTTGTTTTCAGCTAAATAACTATGTTATAATTCAGTGTTCATGCTGCTTACTTACTTAGCAACAGAGGTCTATTGAATTTTACCATTTGGATGTCAAGTGTGTCACATATTTAACTTCCTACATGGAACACACTAATATAATCTATTACAGTTCCTAACATTTCATTATGATTAAAAGTCATATTAGTGTTTGTAGACCATATGTTGTTCCCAGGATAAAATTTGTAACTAGCAAATGCAATATTAACACACAGTTAACATATGGAACTTTCTAGATCGCGATAGTTAGCTAGCTAGTTATGGTAGTCACTATTTTTTTTTAAAAGCTAGTGAACGATTGTGTCCCTGTAGCACAAACGTCGCATATTTCAGTAAACAATATTGCAGTTGTATGAAAAGTTCAACATCGGCCCATGCCTAGCCCGAACGCAGTGTGTTATTAATCACGGCAAAAATCAGTTCTATGCTGTTAAATCAAGTCACTAACTGTGGGTTCGGTTATTGTTATCGTTTCTGTGTACGTTTGTATAACACGTCTCTGTGTCTAACCGGTGTGTGTGTGTGTGTGTGTTCAAAAATTGTGAATTAAACAATAATTTATACGACTGTTACATGACACTTGAGTAATAAAATCACTGAATATTGAAATCATGTGCTAATGGTTATTATTTTTGAAAATGCACTTTATTTTAGTTTGAATATGAAATTGCTGAATAATAAACGGAGCACAAAATGAAGCGTATGTTACAGTTAGAGCTCTTTACTGCACACCACAGATGAACCTGACATTAGATCAGTTTTCAATAAATATCAATAAAGACATTTAAAAGTGCGTTTTTATGCGTAACAAGAACGAGCTTTCAGTGAAGCAGTGATAAAATGTTCAGCATTATACTCTGCCCCCTTGTGGTTGAATTAATAAATTATTATTAGTAGTAGTAGTAGTAATAATAAATATATTTTATAAATACATTTGCAGACTCAGTGAACACAGTAGCACTACCTCTTCATTTTTTCAGGATTATTATTATTCACATTAACAATACTGAGTGCTGAATATTGCAGTATATTGTAGTGATTATCAGGACATGCCTTATAGCAACCATGTAACCATTATTAACCTGTACAGTAATATTTTAAATAAAGCACACCAATTTTTTCAACACTGAATTAATCCACATCTAACACTCAGGCTTAAAACTCATAACCACGAGTAACGTTTCTGATATTTAGACAATGCTGCTTATCTGTGATTAAGGGGGAAAAGGTGTTATAGTAATAGAGACATTATTATTATTGTAGACCATGATAAAAGGTTTGGTGATAATTAACTTATAATTAACGTGAAGAGAGAGAATAAAGAGAGGGAATAAAGAGAGAATAAAGAGAGGGAATAAAGAGAGAATAAAGAGGGAATAAAGAGAGAATAAAGAGGGAATGAAGAGAGAATAAAGAGGGAATAAAGAGAGAGAATAGAGAGAGAATAAAGAGGGAATAAAGAGAATAAAGAGAGAGAATAAAGGGAATAAAGAGAGAATAAAGAGAGAATAGAGAGAGAATAGAGAGAGGGAATAAAGAGAAAAAAGAGAGAATAAAGAGGGAATAAAGAGAATAAAGAGAGAATAGAGAGAGGGAATAAAGAGAAAAAAGAGAATAAAGAGGGAATAAAGAGAATAAAGAGAGAATAGAGAGAGGGAATAAAGAGGGAATAAAGAGGGAGAATAGAGAGAGAATAAAGAGGGTATAAAGAGAGGGAATAAAGAGAATAGAGAGGGAATAGAGAGAGGGAATAGAGAGAGGGAATAAAGAAAGAGAATAGAGAGGGATGGTGAGGGAACGAGTGTTTATAGCTGCTATAATGTAAGTGAGAACAGGAACTCACTGAACATTAAATGTAACACTAAACGGATATGATGTGTTCATCAGGATCATGATAGGATTTGATGTGTTGCTTATTAATGAATAAAAATTGAGGAATTAAACACCTGGGGATGTGCAGAAAGGAAAATAATCAACTTCAGGGTGGTACAGGAACTCTGCTTCTACACACACACTGTTACTCAGTGTTTTTCTGCAACACACACACACACACACACACACACACACACACACCGTGTTATTTATTTCTTATTTATTGCCTAATTACGACTGCAGTAATGAAGTTGTGATCAAATAACAGACAAATTCGCAAGCTCGCCTGTGAAATCAGTTAGTTATAGTAAATTAGTTATAGATCTTTAGTTATAATATATTTTATTTATAACATTCGAACAGTTTCAAAACTTTTTCAGAAGTAATATTTCACTGTTTTTGTGAATATTTGAAAGTGAATGTGAAGCTTGGCGTGTGAATATATCTCTGGAGAGAGACACCGAATCCTGCAGAGCCACATTCCACCACATCAGAGAAGTGATAAACTCCTCCTGCTCCTCATGTGTCACGCAAACAAAACTAAAAGCCGTAGAAGAAACAAACACCTCCACCTGAGAACTTAAACACGGTAAGACTTACACATTTATTTTATTAATAACATGAGAAAGGTTTCATTTCATATCCAAGGGGTCGACCGTGTCGCCTCCGGAACCTGCTAATGATCGAGTCTCGAACTTTACTCATTACCTCCTTATCTCTACTTCACATCTCCAGGCCTGAGAGGAGTCGGTCCTCATTCCCCTAACACCTTTATCCTTCTGTTAAACAGACTCAGTACACACAGCAAGCCAGAGACTCGGGGACAGATATAAGATCGGACAATAACACTGTACATAAAGTATAGAAGTAGATTTAAAGACAAGTGTTAAGTCGGATTAAAGAGATGTGAAGAAATCATTCAGAGCAAAGAAATAAAACTCACCCTGAAAAGTGTAGCATTGTTTTATTGCGTGTATAAACGAGAGAGAGAGACAGAGAGAGAGACAGAGAGAGAGAAAGAGAGAGAAAGAGAAGGAGAGAGAGAGAGAGAGAAAGAGAGAGAGAGAGAAAGAGAAGGAGAGAGAGAGAAAGAGAAGGAGAGAGAGAGAGAAAGAGAAGGAGAGAGAGAGAGAGAGAAAGAGAGAGAGAGAAAGAGAAGGAGAGAGAGAGAGAAAGAGAAGGAGAGAGAGAGAGAAAGAGAAGGAGAGAGAGAGAGAGAAAGAGAGAGAGAGAAAGAGAAGGAGAGAGAGAGAGAAAGAGAAGGAGAGAGAGAGAGAAAGAGAGAGTGAGAGAGAAAGAGAAAGAGAGAGGGAGAGAGAGAGAAAAAGAGAGAGAGAGAGAGAGAGAGAAAGAGACTCGAACGTTCTGTACCCAAGTGCACTTGTAACCCAGAATAAATCCACAGATCTACTCAGATTTATTTAACACACAAACCCAAACTCTGTAAATATTATCGACATTATTTAAAGGTGTTTCATAAATATACAGTAATAATTTTTCTCTTTGTTAGGAGTCGTTTTTTAGTCCTGAATTTTCTACTCAACACATTTATTAAACATGTCGTATTACAGTTGAGATTAATTATAGCCTGGTCTGATTGTTTAATTGACTCAGATTTGGATCGGATCGGCCTGTACAGTCATGGATCATCCAGGTAACGACACACAGCGTTAACAATATCACATTTATTAATGACAACTTTAATGAAAGTGTCTATTTAAAACGTTTCATTTTTCCAATCATGTTTATCATTTTTTAAATAAATGTTGAGACTGGAGAAGTCTTTATAAGTCGCATTTTCAGTTGAATTTGGGGAAAACACTTGAATCATCCGTCGTGTCGAACTATTTCAGTCGCTTGTGTTTGATCTGTTCATCGCAAACAGCTGAAAGTCTGAACATTGACAATAAACCTGTTTTGCAACGGGGGATTGAAGATTTTGATTTTATATATATATATATATTTAAAAATTTAAAGAATTCAGTTTCTTGTTTTAATGACTCTGCTGCTGCTTTACTAAAAGATCTGTTGGATGAATTATTAATAAAGTTCAAACTCTGCAGTTTTCTCCACTGGATTCCTCCAACTACAGCAGAGCAATAATTCATTATTCATGATTATTAATTTATTTATTACAACCTGTTATCTTGTACAAAGTGTGTGTGTGTGTGTGTGTGTGTGTGTGTGTGTGTATGGATCTAAATGACGATAAAGATATCAGCACATTGTCTTTCATATCTGTACTGAATAAATGTAATGATTCAATTTTTAATGTAATTTAATTGATAAGTTTTTATTTTGTAGAAACGGACGAGTCTGGCGAAGGCGCTGACGCGAGGTGAGACACTTTCATCTCCACACTTATAATATTCACAGATTTATACAATTTCCTCTTTATATCACGTGTAGTCAGTGAGCCGAGACGGGCTTTGTGTGTGAATTATTTTTGCTTTATTTATTTATTTATTTTACATCATGTTTATTTTTAAGGCTAACATAGCTAGTAATGCAAGTCACCCAGAATACGTCTTCCATAAACACACGCTCACATCTTCATAAAACATTTTGTAAACGGCACGGAGAGATTGTCTTTTCCTAAATTTAAGGTCGAAGTGTAACTGTTTCAGACTAAACATATTGATTTTTGCACTCCGTGTCAGTATTATGGACTACTTTATATAAATTCCAGCTAAGTTACTTTTAGATTGCGCGGGGGGTGAATACTTATCCAACACACTGTAGAGGACAGAAATTCCCACATCAGCGTGTCTGCACGACGTCAGACGTCTGGACGTGATGCGAGACTCATATTTACACTAAGCATTTTTGGGTCACACAGACTTCCATTAGATGTTAGCTACATTAGCCTCGTAGCTCAGGTGCAGAACTGAAGCAAATATCTGACACCAAAAATGTTCTGACTGCTCGACTACCGAGCTGTTCCTGTTTAACGTTCGCTCTTTATCCTCCTGAAGCACCGCGATGCTCAGGTCTCAGCCTGGACACAGTGGCACCAGAGCCAGAGCCAGTTCACGCTCTCTGGATACAGCTGTTAACTTTAAAGGATCTGAAGATAACGGAAGGTAAAACATCTGTAAAAGAGCATTTACAGTCTGGTGTAGATTACTCTGAGCATGGTGGTGGTAGCATCATGTTACTCTGGTCATGGTTACCTGGTCTCTGATTTTTAGTAGACGCTCTCCTCCAGACAGTCGCGGTTCTGTCGTATTCTTTACATTCTTTAATAAAAGATTTACTGTTGCTCTCTAGGATGTTCAGTTTTGGGGATATTTTCTCTAACCAATTGCTGACTGATGCGTGTCCCGGACTTGTTTTGATCGTTCCGTGGTCTTCACGATGCTGTGTGTTTCCTCCTAAAGCACCGCGATGCACAGGTCTCAGCCTGGACGCAGTGGCACCAGAGCCAGAGCCAGTTCACGCTCTCTGGATACAGCTGTTAACTTTAAAGGCTCTATAGATAACATAAGGTAAAACATCTGTAAAACAGCATTCACAGTCTGATGTAGATTACGCTGAGTTACATTTCTGATTCTCTGCACGTTACGAACCCTTTATTCACGTCCGTACTGGGCGTGGATAATCATCTGCTACAGGACATCATGATGTTTGATGATGTTTATGAAATCTTTTGTAGAATTAAATCATTAGAAATGGGCTGACTTCGAGATCTTTCATTTCTCTCCTGCAGCACGCTGCTGAAGCGGACCATGTCTCAGAGGTCCACCGCGAGTGTTTCTTCATTCCGCTCAGCACCTGAGTGCCAACTTCCCTACGGTTATAACGAGGACCGGTAAAACAGTTTATAATCCCGTGAACTGTCCCTAAGTGTTTTATTCCCCTTATACCACAGCAGATGAATAGAGGTCAAGGAGGAACTAAACTTAATCACAAACCGTTCAATCTTAAATGAATAGAACACTTGGAATGCTGGGGTTCATGGACTACTTGGTACGGGGAGCTAACAGAACTCAAAAGTCATTTTGTTGTTGTTGTTGTTTTAAAGAGATGGAACTTGAGAACTCGAGAGGGTGGTTAAGTGGACATGGAGAGGTTAAACTAGCGCAGAGGAAAGGCTAGAGTACAGCTCCAGTTTCAAAATACCCAAAATACCAGCCAAGGCTTTTTCCAGGACTCTGAAACTAAAGGGTGCGTCTCAATCAGCTCTCTAGTTCAGGACTCAGGAAATCGGCCATTTTAAGTGCTTTCTCAATCACACAATCCTCCAGGGCACTGGAATGTTCGCTCCCTAATAAATCCCACAATGCACCTCAAAAACCAGACAGCTTCGATGCTCAGTGTTCCCCTACCGGAAATGATGCTGAAACAAAATGGCGGACGAACTCTCAGCCAACTTCCGGCTACAAATCTAAGCAGTTTGTTCTCGTTGTTGTGTCTCTCAAATGGTTACTTACGTTAGCAAATTATTTATTTATTTATTCGACGTTCTATATACAGTTTGTTTGAGTCTAATGACCTTTAAGGGTTTAATGATTTTTTAAACCACTAGTTTGCCTACAGTCCTGCTTGACATGTTATGACAGTAATGCGTTATGTGACATTTTTTGGTGACATTGGTATGTCGTCATGTCGTCATGTGGTCATGTGGTCATGTGTAGTGAGGCAGGATCCTTACCAGTGTCCCAACTTGTGTACACCATACACTGATTCACCACCTGGGGAGGTAAGGAGCTGATTGAGACACGCCCACAGCCTGTGTGCTCTGTTAAGTAGACAAGTGGACAGGTGTAGCTCATTGCTCCAGATTATTTCTGGTGGCTGATGACGCAGCCCCAACCTGGGCTACTACAAAAAGGTATATCCTGATAATCAATTATACAATATATACTGCAATATCCTGCATTTCTGGAAAAAAATGAAGATGAAATTCTGTTGTTGTCTCTGTCCTGATGATGTGAGAAAACTTGAACAATTAAAACAAACAAAATCTGTTTATTATCAGTGGAGCGTGTGCTGTACTCATCCCTGGGAATGAGCCGTTGCTATAGAAACGATAACGTATTAGAACGAGTGCATCAATATAAACCTGCACTACTGTCAGAGCTGCTGTTATAGAGAACTAATCAACACCTCCTGACCAATCAGAGTCCAGATGTTTGCTGGTGTTTAGCATGTGGCCTCTTCTGTCTCCTTTACAACGTCTCTGTTTCTTCTACGTAATGTTCACTTCCTTCTTTCCTACGGCTGTACAGGCCGAGGTCTCCGAGTCAGGAGTCGGATTCATCTGAGGTCTTTTCTTTTGATCCAAAGGACTTGTGCAGGTAAAGTTAAACCAGATCATTCTGTGAGATAGTAAAGTACTGAGTGAAGAATATGTGTGTGTGTGTGTGTGTGTGTGTGTGTGTGCGTGTGTGCGTGTGTGTGTGCGTGTGTGCGTGTGTGTGTTTATGCGAGCCCATTTTCTGCACGAGCTGATTTCTGGATCACACTCGGAGCCATGGCTTTCTCCTCGCCGAATATATATCACAAAAATTCTTTTGTCTCATGTGTTCAATCGGGTTCTCTTTATCTACGTTTAGGAAAACTGACCACGTTTTAGGTCACATTTATGTAGAAATGTAGAAAATTCTAAAAGGTTCACAAACTTTCAAGAGAGACCGCTGTAAAATTGGAGATTAAAGTCGTGTTGTATATGCTGTTTAGGATTATGTTCAATAAATTACCACAAAACCTTCCAGGACAGCGGTGAACTCTGATGAATGTTTACTCTATACAGGAAGAGCGATCGGTCGATGGCCAGAACTCAGAGTTCTAGTGGGTCAGATCCAAGGTAATTCATCACACTTTACTCTCTGCTTTATCTTTCTTATAAAAACTCCTAAATACATTGAGTTCCACCTTTAGTTAAAAATAATACTAATAATAATCCAATGAATGATTTGATCTTTCGATGTCAGGTCACCCTCACAAGTGACTAGCAGAGACTCTGGGATAACTGGCTCATCAGGCCTCACCGCTTCATCCATGAGTAGAGAAATGTGGCTGAGTTCTCAGTACGCAGGGCCGGACGACGTGCCCTGCCACATGTGCCGTGGACAGAAGCTAAAAGCCTTGAAGTCGTGCTTGACTTGCGTTCGTTCCTTCTGCGAGATTCACGCGAGGGCTCACTACGTATCTCAAGAGCTGGAACAACACCAGCTGGTGGAGGTGACCGAAGATCTGGACATATATAAGGAGAATGCTCAGCTGAAGGAGATGATCAATAAAATGCACGAGGAGAACCGGGCGCTGAGAGAGGAACTGAGGTCCTTGAGAATGAGCAGCAGCACACCGAGTCTTCCTGCTTGCATCTGCAAAGGAAAAACACCCACGGCAGGTGAGAGAGAAATGATCGAATACTGTTTACACGCAGAGAGAAATAAATATGGATGAATGATGAAGGAACTTCTCTCCTCCCAGCCGATGTGATTTTGGATCCTGAGACGGCTCACCGCGCACTCGTTCTCTCCGAGGACGGTAAACGAATGCGATTGGGCCAAAAACGTAAAGTCCAGCCCGGGCCTCAGAGGTTCGACAGGTGGGAGTGTGTGCTCGCTAAAACCGGCTTCAGCTCCGGGCGACATTACTGGCAGGTACGTACACACCTGAGCTCATAATTACTACAGTTCCCAATCACTACGAGACTGAATACAGAAAGATAGCTGCAGCCAAACATCTTATTTTATTCAAACTTCATGCAGCATCTGCGTAGAAAATCTCAGACGTGTATCCAAATGGTCAGACATCCCATGAGTTTCGCCAAAAAATTCAAATAAAAACACTAGGTAATTCGACCTGTAATTTTCTCAGAGGAAGACGGAGAAGGACCCTGACACGACTGATCTGTATAGAAATAAAATCACAGAGTAGCTCATGTAAAGTAGGAAATCAGCCCAGAACCTACATTTCATCCCGTCCAAATAGGGCTAGTGACGTCATTTAGCGAGAGCGTGCGTTAGCTGCTTCCCCCTGAAGGGATTATTGCTGAAAGTTGCTCCTCAGTCTTTCCCTGGATGTAAAATGGTCGTTTAGAGTCAAATCTAAATGTACTCCGGGCTGTAATCAGATCAGATATTACAGTGCTCAGGGCGTGCTGATCACGTGTGTTGCAGGTGGAGGTGAATAAGGAGTTTACGATCGGTGTGATGAAGAGTTCAGCGAAGAGGAACGGGCGCTTCGACTTCGCTCCCTCAGCGGGCTACTGGTGCATCTTCCACTTCTGGCTCTCGTTCACGGCCCTGGAAGTTCACGCGGTCCGACTTCCCTCCGACTCCGTGCCCCGAGTGTTAGGCGTGTGTGTGGACGTGGACGAGAGGTGGTTGAAGTTCTACAACGTCGAGAACAAAGATGAAATCTACACCTTCAAAGACATGAGGCTGGCACCTGGAGAGATGATCTACCCCATCTTCCGCACACTGGAGAAATCCATGGAACTTCAGATTAACACAGTGAGCTGAACACAGCGTGCAGGAAACGTTACGGCGGAGAGATTCGTCCTGCTGGGATTCGAGTGCACTGTAAACACCATCCTGAGAAAACATGGTGACTTTGTTTGTTTGTTTGTTTGTTTGTTTTTGCCAGCTCCACTCCGACTCCTCAGAGCACCAGGGAGAATTAGCTCGATGCATCCTACAGCGAGTACTCGTGCTCAAAGATTTGTACTTTACTCATGTAATATTGGAATTGAATTCTTGCACTTCATTCTGCCCTTCAGCGTACCTGTTACACATTTCAAGTGTTATTTTGTTATTGTTATTTTCGAGTTTTTACACATACACCATTAGTTGGTAGAGGCGTTCCGTCCGTCCGTTCATCCGAGATTCTCATTAGCACCGTCTCTCAAGAACGAGTGGATTCGCATGGAGTTACCATCACAACCGTCAGATAATCTGATTAGATTTTGGAATTGAAACAGGCCAAACCGGGTCGAGGTCACAGCAAGGTCAAATGTTATTGGCAGTGGAGGCAACAAGTTCTGCTTGTTTATTAGTAAGATATTGTCTTTTACTGGAGCGAACTCTTCATTCAGGATGAGATGCTTCATTTACCTCCAGTACAAATCAAATATCAGTCTGTAAAATGTCATCACATCTAAAAATTTTTTTGTAAATTAGCTAGTTAAATGCGCTCGGTAGTTCAGTTTTGTTCTGGTTGCTAAGCCAAACCCTCAGTTGCTCTGTGTTCGTATATTTTCCTTATGACTGGTTGTTGTGATGAGCTTTTTCATCCATGTTCAAATTTATATATTTCTTTTACATCTTACTTAAGTATCTTTAAATGGAGACAGTTTCTGATCTTCTACCTTTAACTTTTAATAGAGTAAAGATTTTGACACAGCACCAGACTTTTATTTAACTACATTTTCTCTCTTTTTTTCTACCCCTGGGCGGAGCTGATGATCTTCTGACTCTGGGGCTTTGTGTGAGGAGTATACAGGAGGTTCTAAATGTAATAATAATCTTCTTTGTGTGCGCTTTCCTTTGTTGTTGTTTTCGTGATTGCGTTTAATGAGGTTAACTATACTCATTACTATACTTAATGAGTTTATCTTTGTAGTAGAATTGGATTGTTTTTGTTTACATGTTGAGTTTCCCACAGCCGTGTGAGTGGAGTGTGTGGAGGAATATAGATCTCCAGGAAGGATACGCATTTTCTCATGATTAAGCTGAGGAGTTGATTTGTGTTCCCGGTGAGAGACAGGAGTGTGTTCTGCAGGAGGAACAGAGTGGATTTGTTTTTCACAGGAAGCATGTCGCTGTGTTTAATGTAGCATGATGTAGGAGTTTTTTGATGCTCAAGGCTATTTAAGTAGTGATATGTTAGAAAATGTATTCTGGGTCATCAGTGGTGTGTCGGGGTGTGTCGGGTGGAATTTGGTGGATTAAGCTAACAAGGCTGAGAGACTAAAGGACAACTCACATCTCGTCACATCACGACCTCATCTGAGTCCACTTTAACCAGCACTTTATTCCACACCGGAGACGTTAAAGGCAGTGAAATCAAATCGAAATCAAATGCCGGCGCTTGTTTTATTCTTTTTTTTTTTTCTCTCAAATCAGCTGAACTGAACTGACAAAAGCACTCCTTCTATACACTGCACAATTTGTTTAAAATCATAACCTACACACGTGTCATGACTTTAAATAATTAAACAAACACAAATACACTGTTTATTCAGTGATGTCACAATTTTTTGGGTTTGTAACAGGCCACGCCCATTAGGACAGTGAGCTCATCTGTTTTACCGTTTTTATGATGTAAATTTAGTTTTTAATAATATTGTACCGCAATGATACATTCTATTTTTTTTACTTTCTTTCTTTCTTTCTTTTATTAATAAACTGAAATCTCTGATTAAAGTGGTTGTGCATTCACTAAAAGTCGAGATGAAACTGACAAATGAACTTAAACTGCATTAAATATGTGACATTTAGAAATATTTGTGATTGGCAGATGTGTTCACCCTGAGATTTCACACTTCACTCCACACAAATTCACCTTGCAAAATTCACTCTGTACACACACACACACACACACACACACACACTCACTTCAACACCACATATAGAGTTCTCCGTTCTGATCCGGCGCCGCACTGAGGCGTCGTTCCTCACAGAACCCTCTGAACATTTCCTCCTCAGCATACAGAATCTCTCTCAGAGCTCGTGTCTCTTCTTCAGTATGATTTCCCGTACGAGAGCCGTCGCTTCCTTCCTGATTTCCTCCATTGGCTCATCCGGCTTCCACACCCGCACGACCTGACCCTCAGCACTCACCAGAAACTTCCAGAAGTTCCACTTTGGTATTTGTCGAACCGAATCTGTGCGTCAGTCAGACAGAGGAAATTTCGTAAGCAATACAGCAACAGTAACGCACAGTAAATTAAATATAAAAACACACTGTGGGAATAATTAAACATGCGCTGCACCTGGCCAGGTGGCTTATTTACATATGACTTCATTTCATATTTGGGTGTGGCCCTTAAAGAAATCAGGTAATTGCTCGGGTTAGTGGTAATGACTACGTCTCCGTGTTAATTACTCACTCCATCCCTGTCACATTTCATTTAAAGATTTCTGCATGTTGTAGCCAATGAATAAATCCTTTTTCTTATGTTTCTGTATTAGTATCACAAGATCAACATGTAAATACAGACAAAAAACTATATTTATCATTGCTACCATCGTTACATTCCAACATGGGATCAGATCATATAATACAATTAAATTTTAGACATTTTTTTTTTACCTGTGAGGAATTTGAAGGCTGGCTCCGCCTCTGATCCCATGATTTTTATCATGCTGAAGAAGGGGAAAGTGACGGCGTAGTTGGACCTGGCAAAGGCCTCTGCATCTCGGCCCATCCCCGGTTCTGTGTCTCCGTACTGTGCACACGGGAAAGCCAACACGGTGAAGTGAGTGGACCCGAGAGCCCGGTGCAGCTCCTGCAGGTCTCTGTAGTTCTGTTCAGCCTGTTCACTGTGACTCGCCACGTTTACAACCAGAGACACCTGAAACCACAGTACATGGTCATCCAGCAGTGTTATAACACAGTGTTGCTGAATTCTGGGTCCTGATTGGTCAGAAGGTGTTGATTAGTCTTCTATAACAGCAGCTCTGACAGTAGTGCAGCTGCAAATCACAGGTTTATATTAATGTGCTCGCTCTAATACGTTATCATTTCTATAGTAAAAGTTTGTTCACAGGGACGTGTATAGCGGACGATCAACATAAACGAATTTAAAAATGTGTTCAATCATTATATGGTGAACAATATGGTGATTTTTTTTCTGTAAGGAGATGTTTATGTAACATTTATGGAAGGAGTCTCCAGTGTCAGTGCTTTATAACGATCAGAGGTTGAAGGAAAAAAAGGTGTCACTTTAGTTTTTTTTCGAGATCTGGTGAGGGAACGACTGTTTATAGCGGCTATAACGTAAGCGACATTAAACGTAACCGTAAACAGATAAAGTGTACGATGTTTTCATTTGTTTTAGCAAGTAAAAATTTTAATCGTTTGCAAACTAAGGAATGAAACATTTGGGGCCGTGATGTTACAGGAAAACAATAAACTCTTCAGTAACTCCACTTCATCACTTCCCAGTCGCTGTTTATTCCAATAACAGCACGCTCTGAAGTGTTTTATTTATTTCTTAGCACACATTGTATACAACAGTTCATTAACACACTGTTTATATGTTATTCATATTAAAAACTTCACTTATAATCACTGAGAGCTCATTATATTACATGAACTCTGAGGGGGGAAACGTCCATGAGAACAAAAATGGCTTCCTTGTAGTCCACCTCAGGATTTGAGTTACAGCTACAGAATAACGCTCATATTTTGATTAATAAATGTCACTAATTCACCAAAACTATCCCTTTTAGCCATTTGTCACCAGAGAGTGCTTATACTGACTCAACATTTAATGTTTTAATGTTCATAAAGAAAGCTTTTAGTGAAAAAACATTACGTTTCCCACCCGTATTTCGAAAAATCACGTCTGCCTCTCTACGATTGGCTAACAGTTCACACGCGCTTGCTAGTAACCTATCAGAGAGCAGAATACGAGATACTATAGCGAATCACAATACGGAAGGCGGGTTTTGTCGGAATTCGGGTACAATCGCGATTATCTATGTGCTAATTCAAGTCCCCTGTTTTATACAGTATCGCTGACTGAAAAATTACGTTATTTCTCCACTTTATTATTTCAATTCAACTTAAAAACGTGAAGTGTTTTACAAACGCTTAAAATACTTTTTTTTTTTTGCAGTCAGCGGATGAAAAAAACCCTCAACAGCCAGATAGTTCCGAACGAGTCTTTTTAAATGACTCCTCAGAATGATTCAGATAAATTGATTCACGACAACTACTAACGAAAATGTTGTCGATGTTCCGTCTTTTTTCTTTTTCTTGTTTAATTTTAGGCCAAAATAATTATTTGATAGTTATGCAGTATAGAATATACAATATTATCGGTAATATCTGCATATTGAATAAAATGAATCAACTTTTTCTGAGTGACTTAGAGTCGGATCAGTAAAGTGATTCACAATAGACACCCATGTAGGCAAGCTGACTTCGTGGCTGTAGTGAGTGAAGTTCTGCAGGAGAGGAGTGTGTGTGTGTGTGTGTGTGTGTGTAAACACTTTTATTCACAATTAAAACTGCAAAACACTGCGTACTGATCTGAACAATAATGAAATGAAACACAGCATGTTGATGTATAGATAGTGAAACTTACTTTCCCCCGATATTTCTCCAGAGAGACGCTTCGCCCTTTCGTGTCCTTCACCTGGAAGGAGTAAAAATCCGCGTGGTTGCGGTTCCTGGAGAGTTTTGTGTGCAGGAGATAAAGCGAGGAGATGCAGAGAGTCGCGGTGAGGATGAGGGACACGACCCGGGCTCTGGAGCTGGACGGTTTGGACGGATAACCACCCAGAGCCTCCATGTTGGAGGAGTGAAGCTGAAGATGGAGGGATGAGGGATGGAGGAGTGCAGATGTTTGGAGGAGGTGGACACCAGGTCTCAGATTACACCAGGGAGAGAACCCGGGTTTCAGGATCTACAGCCACGTGGAGACCCTCAGTGCAGCTCTACATCTAGCTTTTAAATCCCTGATTAAATGAGATTTCACTGTTTATTAAACATTTATCTTCAAATATTTTACATACTTTAACCTTTTCCTTACAACTTCGTGGTATTTTCTCCATCATATTTCCTGACAATAAAACAGCATTTATATTTTTCTAATATATTTATTATATGTTAAATCCCACACATTACATTCATTCCCCCATTTAGCTTTTCAGTGATTTATTTCACTTTCACGAACACATTAGTTTCATTATTATTCATTCAGTCATTTTTTTTTACATACTGTGTATTAGATTTTTTTGGTACTGAATTGTTCTGTGGTCTGTTCATTCACACAAATAAAACACACAACATTGTTTATGTTCAAACAGTTTGTTTATCAATACAAAGTTGTGTTTTGTGGATATTAGAGGCGGTGGGTGGGCGTGGCCGGGGTGTGTGTATTAGAGGCAGTGGGTGGGTGTGGCCAGTGTGTGTATTAGAGGTGGTGGGTGGGCGTGGCCAGGGCACATGTATTAGAGGTGGGTGGGGGTTCACAGTGGTGGGTGGGCATGGTCAGAGCACATGTGTTAGAGGTGGGTGGGCGTTAGAGGTGGTGGGTGGGCGTTAGAGGTGGTGGGTGGGCGTGGCCGGGGCGTGCAGCAGCTCCTGGTTCCCCAGGCGGAACATTAGTGCATACTTGTTGCGCTCGGCCGAGTTTCCCAGCGTGTGGTGGAGCCGAGACTGCAGGTAATAAACATCACGCAGACGCTGCTTACAGTCCAGCTGAGAGAAATAAAACCCAGCCTCATCCAGAGTGTGTACCGCTGACTCTACAGCTACACACACACACACACACACACACACACACACACCGTTAATAAAGTCTCTTCATAAAGTCCCACTTATCCAGATAGCAGGAACATGGCTGTCAGCTTAATAACATTAATAATAGCAAGTTGAAGACACACACACACACACACACCAGTGAGTCTGTGTTCCTCCGAGGCAGATGCAGTCAGAGCCACCTGACACCGAGCCATCAGCAGTAGAGCTTTAGCTTTATCCATCAGCGCACCGTGGGCCAACACACACTCCAACACACCACACACCAGCGAGAGAGCCTGCTCCGGGATCCCCAACATCAGCTATATATACACACACACACACACACACACACACACACACACACACACGGTTCAGCATTATTCAAATAACATCACATGAAACTTAATTACTGAGAAGAAGCAGATTTTTTGTAAAAATGTGTGTGTGTGTGTGTGTGTGTGTGTGTGTACCTGTGTGTAAGCGAGGTGCAGTATAGTTTTACACTCGAGTCTCTGAAGGTTGTGTTGCCGTGTGAGCGCTAAAGCCTTCAGCAGGAGCGGGAGAGCGGCTGAAAATCCACACGAGACCCAGTGCAGCTCTGCTGTGGCTAACATCACCCTGTAACACACACACACACACACACACACACACACACACACACACACACACACACATTACATTTACACACACACATCCCATATTTATATTACATTTACACACACACATCCCATATTTATATTACATTTACACACACACACACACACACACACACACACACACACACCTGATGATCATCTCGGTGTTCTTGTTCTTCTCACACAGCTGCTGTAGACGCTGCAGGACTTTGGAAGCTTCTGACGTACGATTTAAAGCCTTTAACAGCTGAGCTTTCCTGTTCTCACACACACACACACATTAAATATATATATATATATATAGTTATCACCACATGTAGCAATAGTGTGTGCATATTCTGCCATGCTGAGTTTAATTCTCAATCATGTGACTTGTGTGACATCACTTCCTATTGAGGTGGCCTCAGAAATGAGATCTGTGACCTTTCTCGCACGCACGCGCGCACACACACACACACACACACACACACACGTGTGTGTTTACCTGTAGAGCCCCTCGGTGCTGTTCAGGGCGGAGATGGCAGTGACATGAGGCTCGGCCACGTGATATTTCCCATCATTCATGGCTTTCTCAAACTGAATGTTCAGATCACACAGCATCCAGATCTGCACACACACACACACACACACACACACACACACACACACACACACACACACAGCAGTGTAATGCCTACTGAGGAAGGCCAGTGGGTGGGGCGGTAAGGCTTTATGCAAATGAGATGTGGAGACTACCAATCAGACTGTGGGGTTATCAGTTATCAGGTCTGAGTGACGCGGCGCTCACCTTAGCGTGCTGCGTGTGAGGAGGAAACTGCTGCTTCAGGTGTCTGATGATGTCACTCGCAGCGGCATATAGACCCTACACACGGACAACACGCACGTCACGCACACGGACAACACGCATACGACACGTGGCATTAAAATATAACAGAATATAACGTGTGTCAGGATTTAGTGTACTGATGCTAAATGCTGAGGGGTGAAACGTCAGGGGTGAAAGGTCAGGGGTGAACCTGGTCGGCGTGGAGCTGCGCGAGGTGACACAGTGCGATGGTGAACGGCTCCGTGTTGTTCTGCTGAACGCCGAAATTCACCGGCTCCAAACTGTTCATGTTCAACAGCAGCTGAGACTGCTGCACAGACATCGTACTGACACACACACACACACCACACAATTAAGATGCACTCTGACCTCTCCCTCAACTCTTGCTGTACATGCTCCACAGGGAGGCGCTCTGAGCTGTCTCTCTGCACTCTGACCTGTCTCTCTGCACTCTGACCTGTCTCTCTCTCACCTCTTGCCGTACTTGCTCCACATGGAGGCGCTCTGAGCCAGACTAATCTCGATCAGCTCGTTCAGACTGTGTTTCCACAGCAGTATGGCCGTCTCATGCTGAGCATCCAGCAACTCAGCAGCTGAGCAACCCTGCAGCGCCCCCAGCTGGATCAGAGACTGCACGCCCAGACACGCTAAATACTGTACACACACACACACACACACACACACACACAATAATAAGCAATCCGACCAGTCGTATTTTGATCTAATAATAATAATAATAATAACAAACTCACTGTTAAACAGAAATAAGTGGCCATTTTAACAGAGTCTTCAATCAGAACCTGACTGTCACATCCCTTCATCTGCTCCAACGTGTACAGCCAACTCTACAGAGAGAGAGAGAGAGAGAGAGAGAGAGAGAGAGAGAGAGAGAGAGAGAGAGAGTTTAAACCAATTTAAATTTAAATTGAGAATTTAAAGGCAAGAAGCAATTTAAACCAAGTCTGACAGAGAGAGAGAGAGAGAGAGAGAGAGAGAGACAGTGTGTGTGTGAGAGAGAGAGTGTGTGTGTGTGTGTGTGAGAGAGTGTGTGTACCAGACAGTGCTGTAGGCAGACATGGTCGTTTGCTTCCTGAGCGATTCTGATGGCCTCCTGAAGAGCGAGATCAGCCTGCTGACTATAACACACACACACACACACACACACACACACCATCATGACAATGTACACTTCATGTTGTACAGGTATCAGAATGTAAACAGGACTAAATAAGGAACCTCAGATGTGTGTTTAGGAGAATGTTCTAACCCCCAAGTGACTTGTCTCTGGTGTTAATTTACACGGTTTGGTTCTATTACTGACTGCCTACACCATTAGGTGGCGCTCTGTGTGTGTGTGTGTGTGTGTGTGTGTGTGTTGCACACTAGTGGTTGAAGCGGCAGTGCAGGGTTGCCAGGTTGAGGACGGCGTAGCGAAGGCTGCGTCCGAATCCCTCGTCTCCGTTACTCTTCCCCTCCGCACCAGACAGGACGAGACGATCAAAGTAGTGCAGCAGACTGTGTGTGGAGGTGAAGACGTCCTGAACACGCACACTGTTCAGGTAACTCACATAGTGCTGCGGAGACAGAGAGGGGCGAGAGGCAGAGACGGGGGGTATAGAGAGAGAGGGGGCAGAGAGAGAGAGAGTGACAGAGTGA
>NC_071258.1:36865264-36945264 GCF_023375685.1 Ictalurus furcatus | reverse complement strand
GTTATTTTGCGCGATCTGGAACGTTTTCGTACGGCTAAAATACCGGAAGTCAGAGGGCACTTTAAACACAGGGATCGCGCAGAGGTCCATTTAAACCTCAAAACTTTACTCACGTAATGTTTTATCAATGGATCCAATACATATTTCAGCGGGTGCACGCAGGATTGCTCCCACAGATCAGTCTCGCTGGCCGCGCCGGTTGAACAGCGAAAAATATTAAAAATAAAAAATTATCCGATTCGAAGCAAAACCAACACCCTGGTTAGATTAAGACACAGTACAGAAACACAATCGCTGCGAAGATCTAATTTTGAGATGGTTATTTTGCGCGATCTGGAGCGTTTTCCCACGGTTACAATACCGGAAGTCAGAGCGGACTTTAAACACAGGGATGCGCAGAGGTCCATTTAAACCTCAGAAATCCACACATGTATTTTCATGAATGGATTACAGGCTTATTTCAAGTTTAAGTTCAATCACACATGTACATAAATAATTAAATTAATAACCTAATGGTAATTCAATCCTAACCGACTCATAACTTATCTACAAACGCAAAAAAATTAGAACGTAAAAAATAAATAAAGTAGTAATAATATGATAATAAGTAAATACATAACACGTGAAATAAATGAAATAAGGATTATAATATACTAATACATAGAATGAGTAAATAAAATAGTCTATTATAACCTAGTTTCGGCCAAATGAAGTACCAGGTGATGCTGATTCCCTGAGACAGAGATTTATGCGAGACGGAGAGGATCATGGTCCTAACTTCACCGAACTTTAAACGCAAATATCTCGGCAACCGTTTGAGCTATTCACACGCAGTTTTTTGCTGCTCGTACGTTGGATCCCAGTCTTTCCGTTGGCAACAAGTTTACAATCCGGAAAAACACTGGCCATACAAGGAAAAACCGATCCTAGAAAGGGCCCAGTATGATAGGGCCACTCCCAAAACCGAGTTTTGGGGGCGGCTACGTCAGTAGAAGCCTGATCACCCGAGGCTACTCCACTGGAGTAAGGTACGGGAGGGATCCGCTGGCACATGCTCAACCCCAGGGGACTCAACCCAGTAGAAGCTTGATGGTTTCCCAAAGGGTTCCAAATCCTTGTGAGGAGGAACAGGTAGGGTCAAGCCATCCGCTGGGTTGTTACCCGCCCAGGGTCATCTGGAGGTGACGTATTGCACGGGACCTACCTCCGAACCCATGGTTTAGTTAGATAGGACGTTGCGTTAGACTTAGTTATAGGCTCAGTTCAGGTGACTCGGGAAACCTTGCGGTGTTAACAACAGGCATTCCGATCTGAGCAAGGTAAGTATCCGGTACCTGACATTTTAAGCACCATTCGTACGCCACGCTTTGTAATAACCAGACTTTTTTAGGGTTTTAGTCAAATTTGGCAATAGAACAGCATTCAAAAGCTTAATAAATAATAAAAATAAGCATAATAATTAATTAACTAAATCACGTTCAAATTGGTCTCTGGTTTAAAATACCTGGAAAAATAGATGGAAGAATAGTGGCTTAATTGACCCAATCAACATATTTTAAATACAATTGCCTTCTTGAAACGTACCCAACGCTAACAGGGCTTTAAAAATACAATCAAGTAGGTTATACAAATACTGAGATCGCATTAGAAGTAAAATAAGTGAATGAATGGATGAATGAATGACTGGGTAATTAAATCAAACAAACCGAATAACATAGGCCCATTTAATCAAACTATTATCTTAGACCTTGACTTGGACCAAAATGACTTGGACCAAAACTGACTTCTACACCCAACTGTGAATAAAAGAAGAAAACCCAACTTCAGGTGGAGTTACAGCCAAATATCATCAGTGAAACCTCAATCATGACAAACGTCTTAGCACCAGACAATTAATCACCACCTCCAACTGAATACCTTCTCCACAGCCCATTGACAACTAGCTTGTGACCCACCAACTATAAAACCTAATCGAGTTAGACTCGATTGGATTTGTTAAATCAGCAGACGCCAAGCCGGGGTCTACTGCATGAACAATAGCTATGCTTAACAAGCGCCAGCCCGTGCACCTTCCTTAGTCCCCTATTCAACCACGCAATGGATTATTGTGATGGGGGGATCATTGTATTCTTACCAAAACCTAACCCTAACCCTAACTCTGATCTTAGTTCCCACAATTTATACTTATTCCCCAAAGACTCGCTAAGACACATGCTCTAATGACATCGGCAAACACAGCAAACAACCTAAACAAAATAAAGTCAACCCAAAATCAATCCGACAAATTAATCAATAGGCCAAAAGTCTCAACCTCCTCCCTAATATCTAATTTTACCCTATCCCTAAAAACTGGTTCCTCCTCCCCATGCCACCTTGAACCGCTCGATAGATTAAAAACGGTGCTACATCTACAACCAAGACCCAACTATGGACAACTTAGAAGGCAACTAATTTCTGAGCTGTAGCAGTGCTTAACAAGCGCCAGCCAGTGCACTTCCCTTGGCTCCCTATCCAACCCAGCACTAACCCTGTTGGGGGGGAGTCACTGTAAATTCAACAACCTAACCCTAAACCCCAACCCTAACCCCAACCCTAACCCCTAACCCTCCTGGAGGAGGTGGACTCCACCACCACCATGCTCCCGGGTGACATAGGGACATTACATGGCAACTTGCCCCACAACAGGTGTTCGTGCTTAGGGAGGAGATTCACTGCTTGAGTTAGCTGAACTGTACCCACTTTATCCGGTACATCTGGTCCCATCCACCTTGTGAGCCCAGCCATCATCTCCAAAAACTGCCCGCATTCAGAAGACACCTGTGCATTACATGAGAGAAGTTTCTAATTGTTGACATCATTCTCCTGTTGACTCAGCACATATTTCAGCATGTTGGTTCCTATGATGATGTCATCCTTCTGACCAGCGACCACCAGGACTGGGACCATGCACCTTAACCCATACAAATCCAATTCCATATCATACATGCACTTGGGGCTCACCCATTGTCCTCCACAGCCAACAAGTATAATGTGCTGTGTCTGCTCTTGCCGTTCTATCACAATGTTCTCTATTAAAAGTCTCTGCTCTGCCTCTTCACTTATTGTACAGGCCATGGATCCCGTATCAAGCAATCCTTGCAACTGAGCAGAACCACTGACTGTCACTGATGCATGAAATAATTCGCCAAATGGCTCAACTTTGTGGATATTCTGAATAATTACGGAGCAGTCCACTGGCATTGCTTTGCAAACCTTCGCATACACCTCCTTTACGTCTTCATTTCCTTTAAGGGTTGGTCCCTTAACGCCCACACGTCCACTCTCCGAATGTGAGCTGCCTAGTTTAACCTGCTCCATCTTGCTGATATCTGGGTAGCGGCATTATGTCATTTCTTGAATTATGTTGTCGACATTCTCATGCAAAGGTTTTCCTGTCTGCAGTGCATAGTTGTTGAATGATCGGCAGACTGGCATACCTTGCATCTCCTTTGTGGAAAGTTCACTCGCTCCCTGCCTGAACTTTCTGCTCCAGCATGTGGTCCAGCAAGCCAATGAGGGACTGAAAACAAGCACTCTCTACCTGGGAAGAGGATGACAGCACCTTTTCATTCTGATCACAGGCAAGCTCCCTTGAATTATCAGCAGCTACAGCCTCCACTGCTGAGGTCTGGGGGTGTGCACCAACCTGTGTTGTTTGTAGTAGTCAACTCATTTTACCTTGTGGCTTTATCCTGGCCTCTCTCTGATATTCAATGAGATGTTCCTGAATATCATTTGCTGTCCATTTCTCTGCCATTTTAAACTTCAGGACACTTGAAAGCGCGGGGTCAGGGCAATGTTTCACAACATCATCGTAACCTTGTGAGAGGGATCTTCAATGTTCCGGGTCTTCCGGGTTCTTGGGGTCTTCAGCAGGCCTTAAAGATGGAATTCTGCATAAGGTGACTTTGATGACATCTCTAGCCTTTCCCATGAACCTTGACATAATTTCTTGGGAGTGCTCTTGAGGTGGTATACCCCTCTTCTTCAGGTAGCCATCCATGATTTCCTCCCATTCATTTACTGTATGTTTGTCAGTTCCATCACCTCTGAAGTGTGGTGGCTCTTTGATGTCTGCCTGCATCACTAACTTTACCCTAGTCATGTTTAATGCAGAGTTACCCTGGCCAATGTTCAAACTAGGCGTATGAGTAGTTTGGTCGGTTTGGTTACCTACAGTTTTCTGCATCTGGCTTGCAATACTCTCTCCAATCTGGTGGGCTAACTGAGTTATAAGGTTCTCTATATCTGGGGAACTCACTTCTGGTCTAGGTGTGCACTGCCTAGGAGAAGGTACATCAGTGTACATGTGAGTGGAAGAGAACACAGGCTGGTCTATTGTACTAGCCCCCCTAAGTGAAGTTGAATCTCCGTCTCCCAAAAACCTACCCTGTCCAAAACTTACTGCACCCCCATCAAGGCCAAATGGTAACCTTACACCTTTACCATCAGTCATCTTCATTTGTTTTGTTACATTTTAACTAAAACTAAGTAGGTAAATGGATACTTTACACTCACATAAAAAACAATACAAATACTAACAGCGCTCAATATTTACAGTATATACAGTTTTTGTACTTGTTATGTTAATATCTCTGATTTGTTTTAGTACTTCTTACAGCAACAACGGCGATCACACTGGCGATGATCTGAAGCGGAGAAATCCGGCTCATGGCTCCAATGTACCCGGTGCGTTCTGCCTAGCCCAGCTACACTGCGTTGTGTTCTGGTGCACAATAGACACTGGACACCAGCATATCTTGTTGAACTCAGGTTTATTCGTCCCGCAGATAAGCTCAACGTCTATTTAGAGTTCAAAAAGAGCAAAACGTCATCATACAGCGTTTATCTTTATGACACACCTCTCTCAGTCAAACTCAACACCGAATGACTATCAACATGAGATTAACTCAAAACATGTTAATAAAATACAAAAGATATAAATAACAAATGTCATTACCTTGCATTCTATTACATTCAATTATATTATTAATAACAATTAGCTTTTTAACCGAATACATATTAACACGAAATATAGATTATATTGATGCACATTTATCACCTGGCGCATAACAAAAAAAAAAAACATTCGATATAAGAAAGGAATACACAAGCGCCCACAGCAATCATGAAAAAGGTCCTATACCACAACAACCTAATACAGTGAACTTGACTAAAATAATACATTTACTGAACATGGTAATGGGAGTACAAAACACATGTACATACCTATTTAGAGTTCAAAAAGAGAAAAACGTCATCATACAGCATTTATCTCCACGACACACCTAACATGAGAAAATAACATAAGCGTGTACCTCGATAAGATAAAATGGCGACAGCTAGCACATACGACAAAAATGTGCTAATTTGGTCATCTTTCACAAACTCATTTTACAAGTAAAATACACAGCAGAAACAACACAGTCCATCTATCCTAATAATACTATAAATGATTAAACTGGTTTGTGCACTTGAAACGACTTTAAAAGCTTAAAATTCGAACTTTATAATCGCACTGGCTTAAGTACATACCTCTCTCAGTCAAACTCAACGCCGACTGATGAGAAACTGGAAATGACGCGATACATCTGCTACCAATTAACAAAGAGTGCTATAACACAAATAAAGTACTCCCAACACCAAGAACAGCAAACTATTAAATAACCGCAAAGGATTTTGGCAAAATTAATACATCTTACAGCGCAACACATGCCATGGAAAAAAAAAACACAAATAAAAAACAATAAATTTTATTTCCTATATCTGTTACATAGTTACATATACACTTTGTTTTCTACTCAATACTGATTTATTTGATACTGATCTCATTTGTAAGTCGCTTTGGATAAAAGCGTCTGCTAAGTGAATAAATGTAATGTAAATGTAAATGTAATTTAATAACATTATGTAATTACAGTCATGTCAATAAAGCTTTTTTAAATGAAATAAAGTTAATGAATTTCTGTTTGTCCTTTTGTATCAATCTGTTACACTCTCCGTGTTTCATTCTCTGCCTCAGTCACTATCTCACTCTCTCTTTTTCACCGGTAGGAGGTAATTAGATCAGTGATTAGTTTCACCTGCCAGTGTGTCTCTCTGCATTGATTAACTTTTACTTCTCTGTCCTGCATCTGCTTACAAAGACAAAGAGAGAGAGAGAGAGAGAGAGAGAGAGGCAGACAGAGGAGTGTGCTTATCTTCTCTGTGTCCTGGTGGATTTTTATTGCTGACAGGGAGGAGATGAGATGTCACAAAACAAAGCATCATTCAAGAAACCATTACACACACAGCATTGTCAGCTGTGTGTATTGATCTGTTTAGTGTTAGTGCTGTGATGAAGAATCACTCCTCATCTTCTTTCTTCCTGCTGACTTTGTTAATCAATCACCATGGCAACTGTGCACATCAGTTAATGTGTGTTTGTGTGTGTTATTTTAATCAGAAGACATCCAATTTTTTTTTTAAATTATCGTAATAACTAAATTATTATTATTATTTTTTAAAGAGATTGAAATCTAAATTGATATCAAATACTTTATTGCTGGGAGGAAACCCAGATGAAATTCCACAGAGACTGTAACTGACACTCAGGAACACAAGGACAAAACAATCCATTGTACCACCCAATAACACAGATTATTTTATAAATTTGCCTAAAAAATAATAAAATATGATTATTATATATATAACACAAGCACAAGCCTGGCATATCTCTGCCTGGTGTATTTTATAATAATTGTTGCATATGAGTTGATTTGGCAACCATAGGTGGAGACTCCTGACACTTCCTGGTTCTGGGACTTGCTTAGACACCCATAAAAGAATGGGCCATAATTACGGTGTAAAATATGCCCCTGGAGCAGAGAGGGTTAAGGGTCTTAGTGGTGTTGGGGCTTTCCCCGCATTCTGATAGGTAATCAGACTGCCTAGTGCCTTAATCACTGAGCCACCACTACCAAGTGGATTATGCAGTGGAGTTAGGGTTAGGTCTATGGTTAGGGGTTTGGGGTTAGGACTAGGGGTTTCAGGCTTTGGTGATGGTACTTAGTCATAGTTGGATACGATATTGTACTTTGTGAAGACTATATCCGCAGTTGAGTTTAGAAATTGCCTGAGACTAAGCTGTGATTACTGACGCAAGCTTATGTTATGGTAGTTGGTCATGACTTTATCCCTTGTTGGGTATTTGTATTGGTGGGAATTGGCTAAGTTGTGGCTCCTGGCTCAGGTTTTAGCCAGTTGTGGTGAGGTGAAGGGTAGCTGGTTTGATAACAGTTTCCAGATATTTCAGATGACAGTGGGTTTTTATGCGTTGGTCTAATGTAGACATTGGTTTCCAGAAGTCCATGTCCCACGTGTTGGAATGATATGACTCTTGATTCTGGTTTTTAGTATTGTTATTTAGTCATAACTCACTCCTAAACCAAAACCAATCCAAATACCATCCAAAACGTCTGGGTTACGCATGTAACCCTGTTCCCTGAGAAGGGAACGAGACATTGCGTTTAGCCAAAATGGTTCCATCAACAGGGGCATGGCTGGCCAAAATGGCGGCCACGTAAACCCTGATTGTAGTTGGAGCCCACCCTGCTGAGAAACGTTCTTGTAAGAACTCCAGGACTGTAGCTATTGCACAGTTAGTTCACTGGGTCTACAGTGGATCCCTGTGGATGGGAATCTCCCAAGGAGTGCCATCTAGCAGGGATATTATCTCTGAGAACCATATTTGAGCTGGCCAATAAGGTGCTACTAGCAGCAGACATAGACTGTCTTGGCGAACTCTCGCTAGAACTTCTGGGAGCAGAGAGATCGGGGGAAAAGTGTACAAATGTGACCACGGCCACATGTGCACCATGGCATCCAGCCCTAATTGTGCGGGAGGAATGAGGGCGAATCACAGCGAGCTGTGTATTGTCTCCTCGGAGGCGAACACATGCAGTCCTGCTTGGCCAAACCTCGCCATATGGACTCCACCACTTGTGGATGGAGCCACCAATACCTGGGCCTCAGCCCGTGCCTCAACAGGATGTCTGCCCCCATGTCTCCTCCATCTTCCTGCTGCATCCATGGTGCGGCAAAGTATTCTGTCATGTAACTGAACGTAATGGAGGTTAGGACAGATACAAATGCAGATAAGAGTTTTATTAAAAAGAGAAACATGAGACAATAGTGTGGTCAAAAAACAGGCAAACAGGCACAAACTAGGCAAAACGGGAATCGAGAAACATGGATGAGAAGAGGATCAAAGATAGGACACAAAATATGATGAACAACGGCTTGGTAAACGGAAACTCACGTAATACTTCACAAAGTACAAAGAGACATGAGGGGTATAAATGACAAGCATAATCAAGGGTGAACACAAAATAGCTGAGATTAATGATGACACATACAGGAAACAACCAATGACAATACAAGGGCGGAGACAGGACATAAACCATAACAAATGCACGTGTAGACAGTAAACAAAGTCAGTGTCATTGACAAACCCGGAAGCGCGCCGCTTGCTCCAGCACTAGCGTGAGGGGAAATCATGACAAAACTTCAGAGAATTTCTCAATTTTTGGCTAATTGAGGGCCAATTCTGAGACCAAGTGTGAAAATCAGTCACACTGAATATGAATGATTATTTATTAGAGTGGCCTGTCCATCCAAGCCACTTCCACAACTCAAGTACTTACAGAGAAAGTAAATTATTATTTCATCTTATTAGCCTGTTTTTCATGAATTATTTATTTATTTATTTTTTAAAAAAAGGGTGTTTCTTGCCCTGTAGCAGATGCTGAGACTTTTATTTACAGTCACATCGCACTTTAACCAGAACTGATACAAGACAATTTTATGCCAAGCAAACAAACCATAAAACTATAGTAAATCTGACAAAATATTATTAGATGGCTGTTATCTGTAGCCTAACAGTTTCTTGATTTTTCCAGTGGCCCTGTTTTTTTTTTCTCCATTTTCCAGTGTTTCTAGGGCATTGTGTGTGTGTGTGTGTGTGTGTGTGTGTGTGTGTGTGTGTGTAAAAGGTGAAGCACTTAGTAGAATTAAATATCAGATTTACTGCCTCCACTTTCACTAACAGCAGAACTGAATTTACTCACTGAGTTCACACACAGACGCACACACACACACACACACACACACACACACACACACACGAGGTTCGATCCTGAGCTCAGATTACTGTCTGTGTGGACAGTATGTTTCACATGACCTCCCTGTGTCCATGAAGGTTTCCTCAGTGTCCTCCAGTTTCCTCCCCTTCCCAAAAACATACCTGTAGGTGGATTAGCTATGCTTCATTACAACATATATGAATGTGTATGTGTATGGTGTCTTGTGATGGACTGGTATCTCATGCAGGGTGTATTTCTGCCTGACACCCAATGTTCATGGAATAGGCCTGAAAAGAATTTCAGTGCTTAACACTGGCTGATTCAAATTCATCCTATAAGAAGAGGAAAGAGGACAGTCTTTATTTGCATATACACATTACAGTACAGCAAAATTATTTTCTTCACATATCCCATCTTTTTAAGAAGATAGAGTCAGAGTGCAGGGTCAGCCATGATACAGCAGCCCTGCAGTAAATAGGGTTAAGATCCCAACAGTGGAAGATTTAACCATTGAACCACCACTGCCCTAAAAGTCAGTGAATTTAAAACAGTGAAATTTGACAACCTCACAAAACACATTATTAATTTCTTTATTGTAAATTATCACCTTCTGTGACTGTGACTTCTATTTGGTCTTTAGTATGTAACAGTTTGGAACCTCATTTATTGCAAACATTATAATATATACACTGCTAAAGGGCCAAATTAGAAAATAATATAAAATATGGTAAGCAAATGATGTGTAAAAAGGATGATTTTTGATGACTTGGTGGTGAAGTCAGATTTTTCTAGACGTGTGTATAATAAATAAATGAGCGAGTGAAACAGGAATGCACTTTCAGACTGCAGCTCACCATCAGCATCATTAATATTTCACACATGAGCTGCATTCACTTAGAATCCACATTTATCAACCTCAGATGATGAATGACTCTGTGTGTGTGTGTGTGTGTGTGTGTGTGTGTGTGTGTAAATGAAGGAGGACATTTCTCACATTCTGAATGTGTATGTGTATGATTGAGATGTCCCTCCTTCTGTGACTGATTTAAATAGAATGGTTTGTTAGTACATCAGAGATGTGTGTGTGTGTGTTCTTCAGTGATTGCCACCTTCAGGTGGAGAAGCTTGTGTGTCCTGGTGATCCTGAGATCGATGCTGTCTGGAGCATTGCTCCTGATAGGGTCTCCCATGGTGGTCACAGGTGAGATTCCAGACAAAAAAAATTTCAAACCAAAATAAGACCTCAATGGTGGAGCAGGCAGGTGATGGCTGATTATATTGGAGCATCACAATGACTGTGAAAGTGGAAGAAGACTGCAGCACAGATACAGAAGGGCCCTCGGTCATCTTGGTTTCCTTGCCACTGGATATGGACCCCAACCTGACAAGGGCCATGAGGTGGCTGCTGGCACATCAACCTCCCAACCCCATGTTAAAAGATGTTATGCTATTGAAGTATTCTCTTTTCCATTAAAAATTACTGGATGCTCACCCTGCTCTAAACACTGACACCTTGTTGACTATGTAATAAAACTAAGAAACATCAAGACTGGTATGATGAGAATGACTCTGAAATCCTTAATGTCAAGCAGCAAAACTGCATCACCTGACAGAACAATATCAGTTGCAAGGCCAAAAGAGTAGCCCATGTAACAGCAAAGGCAGCCATCCAATCTATGTTCAGGAAACTGAAAAACCTATGGTGGACAAGGAAGGCTTTGCATATCCAGCAACTTGCAGACTCCAGAGGTTTCTTTGATCCCACAAAACTGGTATATGAGCTCAGTTAGTGTTGCATAACCCCCCTTTGCTCCAAAGATTACCTAACAAGAAGTCAATAAAATAGATGGAAAGAGCATTATGAGGACACCACTTCTGAGAAGGAAGCCCTTGATCAACTCCCTCAACAACCCACAAGGGAAGTCATGGGAGTACCACCTAGTCTGAGAGAGGTCCATGATGCCATAAGGAATATGAAGAAAAAGTCTGCTGGACCTGATCCCAGCTGAAGTTCTGAAGGCAGGTGGGCCGGATCTCCTTGGACACATCCATACACACCTCCTCAAGATATAGGACAAGGAAGAAATCCCTGGACAATTTAGGGATGCACTAATTGGCTCTATGCTGAGACCCGGTACAGCCTCCAGCGTGCTTCGAAAGATACTGCTGCCGGTCGCAGATCCATGCTGCGAGGCCCTCACTATGTTCAACATGTGGTGGTTCACGGGAGTCATTCCCAAGCATCTGAAGCGATGTCGAACGGTGCTAATACCTAAGGGTTCCGATGCCACCGAGTTGATGGAGGTTGGCAACTGGAGGACAATCACCATAGGATCGGTGATCCTTAGGCTCTTCTCCCGTATCTTGACCAGGAGGATGGTGGAAGCTTGCACACTCCGCCCCAAGTGACAGTGCATCTCTACTCTACTAGTTCGGGCCTCCCGGGCGCCCTGCTAGGTGGCCAGGAGCCTCACGGGGGAGTCATTCATCCTCTGAGATTGCTGCATGACAATATGTCAGCAACAGTAACCAGTAGTAATGAAAAAAACAGATCTTTTCAGGGTTGACTCTGGACTCAGTTTTCCATTTTCATCAATGCTATCATCCACCTTATGGGCAAAAATCTACCTGCCTATGGATAATGCCTCAAACAGGAAAAAATGATTTAAGAGCAGTTCTCAAATGGAGAGAGAATGCCATCTCCAGACTTCAGACTGCTTTGGATACACAGACCGGCAAATGTTTCACAATGCAGCATGAGACAACACAAATGAATACACAAACTCAAAAGAGACTGCAGGGACAGAGTGGAGTCAGACTATTGTGCCTCTGACCCCAAACACATGTAGAGCGATCTGTGCACCATAACAGACAACAATGGAGGGAAAAGCAGTGATGTGCCTAGGTCTGCATCCTTACCAGACAACCTTAACACATTTTATACTCACTTTGAGGCAGACAATACACTGCCTGCTGTGAAAATACCTGCTGACCACAATACCTGCCCATTGGCGCTAAATACACCCAAAGAGAGCAGGGCTTTTAAGAGAGGCAATGCTCGGAAGGCACCATTAGCTGATGGCCTCCACAGACATGCTCTATGGGCCTGGGCTGACCAGTTAGCTGATGTTTTTTTTTAAACATCTTTAATCTCTCTTTGAGTCTGGCAGACACCTTGGACCATTCCAGTTTGCTTACCATGTTAATGGATCAACTGATGACACAATTACTCTGCTTTGAAACACCTGGAGGAAAATGACACCTATGTGCCGATGCTGTATATTGATTATAGCTCTGCATTCAATACCCTATATGCATTCATCCCTACCAAACTAATATGTAACACATGCAACCATGGTGATGTCATCCACAAACTTTAGGATCTTCACAGTTGGTTCCATGGAGACACAGTCAGTGGTGTAGAGACTGAAAAGGGGCAAGAGCACACAACCTTGTGGTACTCCAGCATTGGTAGTCCAGTTGTCTGACTTGTGTTTTCCAAGCCACACCTGCATGTAGTGCAGGGCCAAGCTGATCACATCATGGATAGACCTGTTTGGTCTGCATGCAAACTGCAGGGGATCCAGCAGGGTTCCTATTAAAATGTGCATTTTAATAGGGACAGCCTAAAAATAATCTTCATAATTCCAGGCAAATCAGGTGGGCAACATTAAAAAGGACTTATCCTTAATGTGGAAATGAAAACAGGCACGTCATGTAGCAGGGCCTGAGACGGATACAAATTCAGATAAATGTTTTATTTATGAGGCAAGCAAACAAATCCAAAATGTGAATCAATATCAAGAAACAGTAACAGGCAAATATCAGGCGATGTATAAACAGCAATAGCAGGGGTAATCCAAAATACACAAACTAGAAAACAAACAAGATCAATAAGCAGAGAATGATAACACAAAACAAATGGCTCAGTAAAGACAGTAAAGACAGGCAAAGACAGTAAAGACAGGCAAACACTGAACATTACTTTGCACAGGACTAAGATACATGGGGTTTAAATATACAAATTAATCAAAGGGCAAATGGAAACAGGTATGAGAAATAAGGACACGTGAGGGAGACAACTAATGACAGGACATGGATGGAGAGAGGACATAAACCAAAACAAAACACACATGGCAAATTAAATAAAGCATGGCACTGCAGGCTGTTATGCATGCTGAGCGCTAATACAAGCAGCCCTCGGCATAAGGGGGAAATCCCTGACATATCACATTGTCCATTATGTTGACTTTTCCCAGAGGAGCCGGGCAGCAGACATTGTCATAATGGCGGGAAGCAGGCAGTAGGTCAGCAAAAGTCTTACCAGGGTCTGGTGGCAGAGCTGAGACAGGTTCACTGGGGTCAGGTGATGCGGTTGGAACACGGTAGCCATGGTCAGGTGGCGGGTATGGGACAGGCTTGCCAGGGTTAGATGGTGAAAACAAGGCTTGGGAGGCTGCACCATTGGCCTCTGGCTTGAGCAGGACTAGTGAGGCCATGTCATAAGCCTCATGCAGGAGCTGGACTTTGAAGGCTGCCTCATCAGCCTCAGACATGAGCAGGCTGTGGGAGGCTGCACTGCCAGCCTCTAGCAGGAGCAGAACTTTGGAGGCCACATTGTTGGCCTCAGGCAGAAGCTGTACTTGCGATGCCGCTGTTGGCCTCTGGCAGGAGCTGGAATTAGGAGGCTATGCCACTGGCCTCAAGGATGAGCAAGACTTGAGAGGCCGTGCCGTAGGCCTCGGGCAGGTGCAGAACTTTGGAGGCCCGATTGCCAGCCTCAGGCAGAAGCAGGACTTTGGAGTCAGCACCTCTAGCATGACCAGGTTGTCGGTGGTCACACCATCAGCCTCTGACAGCAGCATGGTGTGGGAGGCTGTGCAGTCAGACTCTGGCAGGAGCTGGACTTGGAGGCCATGCCGTCGGCCGCTGGTTGTAGCATGGTTGTGGAGGCTGGCCTGTCTGCCTCTGGAGAGAGCTCTGCAGAGGAGGCTGACACATTGACCTCTGGTTGGAGCCTGGCTGTGGAACTTTGCTGTGCTTCGTCTTCATCTCCAGCCTTCCATTACTCATAGTAGGCAGTGAATGGCCAAATGGATTCAGCCGACAGGTTGGCCTTCTCCAAAGAATTTTCTGGGTAGAAGTTAAAATCTGCCCTCCTATAGATCACTCTCATGAGGCACACAAACTCTGCTGTGCTTCCTTGACCAAGGTTTCTTGTGCCAACCAGGAGCTCTGACCACCGGCGAGCTGGGCCAGTGAATCGGGACAACATGAACCCCAGCAACTGCCTCTCCTCAGACTTGGGGTCCAACAGGTTCTCAAAATAAAACTGGCACTGAAGGAGTCCTTTCAGATGGCTTTCAATGCCATTTAAGGGCGCCAGGGTGTCGATGTTAAAACATTGCAGAAATTTCACAGAATCAAATGCCAGCATGGTCATCCCGGTGTAACATGCCTCTCCCTTTCCTGCTGCATCCATGGAGAAGGTGAAGTAATCTGTCAAGGTAACAGGGGCTGAGAAGCATGTGATTGCAGTTAAGTGTTTTATTTGAGACAGGCAGACAAATCCAAAATTTGTGTCAATATCAAGAATGTGAAACAGGCAGAGGTCAGGCGATGTACAAATGGCAGTAGCGGAGGTAATCCAAAGTACAAGAAGATGGTGCAAGAAGTGAAGAAATCCTTCACAGAGTCAGGCAGATTGAAGAGAACATTCTCAGCAGAGTCGGGAGAAAGCAGAGCAATGTCAACTTCCATGGCAAATCGTGTGATGCCTGGTGGCAAAGCACCAGATTCTTTGACAAAATCAGAGTAGCAAGACGGCATAGAGAGGATGTCTGAGAAACCAGAAGGCAGAGAGATGATGTCAGTAAAGCCAGGAGGCAGAGTGACATCCTTGGTGGTGCTGCAGCATCCTCAGAGCTGCCAGGGGGTGGGGCTATGTCTTCTGTGTCGCATAAGATTGCTTAAAAAGGTTGTGCAGTGAATCATGCATGTGTTTGTGTTCTATTTGCATGCTGTGAGAGAAAATGTTTCTGTATGGTATATACAAAGAGCAGTTTATTTAGACTATATATTTTGTGCTTGAGCACACAACTGTCTGTGTAAATAAACTAATTACTAAACCATTACTTATTCTTAACACTTTCATTATACGCACCAGTTGGTTACGACAGACTATAGTGGTGGGTGGGAAATCACCCAGATGAGGATGGTTCTCTATTGTGTCTGGTTCTTCTCCAGGTTTCGTCCTCACAGCATCTCAGGGAGTTTTTTTCCTTGCCACCGTCACCTCTGTCGTACTGATTAGGGATAAATTCATACATTTAAAATTTTAATTTATTTATTTCTGTAAAGCTGCTTTGTTATGTTCATTGTTAAAAGTGCTATACAAATAAAATGGAATTGAATTGAATTTAATATTTTACAATATGGTCACTTGAGTCATAAACATGTCATCAATTAAATGGGTCAAAACAGGTTTATGAATAATTAAAAAGAAGCATTTAAGATTTAATGAATTCAGCTTTTGTGTGTGTGTGTGTGTGTGTGTGTGTGTGTGTGTGTGTGCAGCTTTGTTCACATTTCCTGCTGCATATTTCATACTCTGTAGCATTAAAAGTTACTTTTCCCTCATCTTACTTTTTATTCTTTATACTTTTGCTTTTTTAATTTATTTAAGAGGCCTGTACATCACTGCTGGACACACACACACACACACACACACATAGGAGTTCGTCCGTCGATTTCGACGAAGACCGAAGTATCCATTTCTGCCTCCATTATGGAGAACACAAACTGGAACTTGACTTGCGCGTGAATTGGATTAAAGTGAGGAAGACTTGCGCAGCATCAGCCTCACTCTCACTTCCCGGTGACCGCCATGATCCAGTGGCAAGACTGAGTCAAGACGACTGAAGATGGCGCTGTGATTCATACACCCATTCATACACCCATTCATACACCCACTCATACACCTATTCATACTCCCATTCATACATCCATTCATACACTTCGGACACTTTGGAAACACAAATCCACCTACCATGCATGACTCACACACACACACACACACACACACAGAGTACTATGTGATCATTTTAATCTATAATGAAATACTAATGCTAACAATGTACACAGTATCTTTTATTATATCTTAACCATTTAATGCAATAATTAAATTTAACATTATATAAGTTAATAACACTGACAGAAACATTAGCAACTAAATGTCTCACTTTCTGTTAATAGCTTGTGAGAAATCCACATCCGATCTTATCCACACTGCATTGGCTCCCTGTAATATTTCACATTGATTATAAAATACTATTATTGACCTATAAAGCACTAAATGTTCTCATGCCACAGAACCTAAGTGAACTGTTGGTCTTTTATTATCCGCCACACCTACTTCCACAGCTTTCTCTTACAAAACCCCCCCTTATGCAACAGCCTTCCAATTAGTGCTCGGGACTCAGACACAGACTTGGTGTTTAAGTCCAGGCTGAAAACATATTTGTTTACACAAGATTTTTGGGGATAGTTTTTTCTTAGGTAAAGGAGCAGATCTAGAGGCTCACAGGTACAGAGTGTTGTGGTGAACTGGGATGTTTGGATGTTGTCACCCTCCCACTTTCACACCTTCATGCAGGTTTGTTGATGCTGGAGTGGCTGGCTGCCTTATGTCCCAGGGCACCCTCATGTCTGTTTTACCTTCTGGCTCTCCCTTTTAGTTTTAGATAGTACATTGTCCGTAACCATTACAGGACAATAAGTATAACTAATAATCTCTCTCTCTCTCTCTCTCTCTCTCTCTCTCTCTTTCTGTCGAACTACACATGATACTCCTGAGATACCAGTGATCCTGAAACCTTCTGCTCTCCGGACCTGCCTGATCCATCCTGATGCCCTACTTCTGGTTTGTTTACCACAAACAGTTCTGCACTCAAGTCTCCATCAGTGAACAGTGGAGAAGTTCAACAAAACAGACTTCATGTAGAAACTGTAATGAATTTCCTGCTTACACAACTGCACTATTTGAGCATGTAGTATTAGCACATTTATAGAAGGGGTGTATTTATTTATAATCGCACTATCCGGTGTCACCCAGATGAGGATGGGTTCCCTTTTGAGTCTGGTTCCTCTCAAGGTTTCTTCCTCATATCGTCTCAGGGAGATTTTCCTCACCACCGTCGCCTCTGGCTGCTCATTAGGGATAAATTCATACATTTAAAATCTATATCCTGAATTTATATATTTATGTTTGGGACAATGTTCACTGTTAAAAGTGTTATACAAATAAAATTGTACTGAATATTCATCTTTTGATCTCAAACCCAAATATCTTCAGTCTACAGCAAAAAAAAAAAAAAAAAAACAGCCTTGCTGTTCAAATAGTTTTGGAGGGGACTACCTTTTGGTGTAATCTACCTGCACTATTTGCTTTTGCAAAAATGAAATTTACAATATTCATGCCAAATAAAGTACTGTTGAACTGAACTGAAATAGAGACAGACAGACAGAGCAAGAGAAAGAGAGAGAAAGAGAGGCAGAGTGACAGATACACAGAGAAAACTGGCATTTGCATGGCGCCATCTGGAGCCCTTGGGAAAGAAGCCACACCAGTAGCGGGTATGAACCACACACACACACATACACACACACACACACACACACACACACACACACACAATGAATAAAACATAATGGCATGTCTGTATCTTGAGTGAGAAAAACATCTTCATTCTTGCTGCCTGGAGAACAAAGGGAACAAAACAAAAGAGTACAAAACAATTCTACTGTATTCTACTGTAAAACAGCATACAGACCAACTGTGTGTGTGTGTGTGTGTGTGTGTGTGTGTGTGTGTCTGTCTGTCTCTCTGCCAGTCTGTGTCTATCTCTTTCTTTCTGTCTCTCTGTCTCATTTTCATTCATAAAGTTTTATTGATGTGACTGTTCTTATATGGTGTTGTTAAATTAATGCTGAGTTTAATATATAATAGTAAAATATAAATGTTAACTGAGTTCTAATTTAAAAAACAGTGCAATTTATTAAACTTACAGATTTTAATTTATTAAGGTATAAGTATGGTGCTAAATGACACAAAAATAAAATCTATAAATCACACAAACAGTTTATTTCCTATTTTTACATTTAAATACAGCTGAACTCATAGAGCCAAAATGTTCACAGATTCAATATAACGCATTATAATTATAATTCAAGAGAATTAATTGTAATGTACTGTAATGTACTATTATAATTATAAATGTTTTTCAAATCAGTTAAAGAACGGGTCTGTCATTCATATTTCAGTCTGTAGAGGAGAAAGTGTGTTTCATTTTCACTTTGTATCTCCACACCAATCTCCTGCTAAATTTTTCTGCTTTATTATTATTATTATTATTATTATTATTATTATTATTATTATTATCAAGGCGTTTGATTATCCCAGTCAAAAGCCTTGGATGAATAAAGAAGTCTGTCTCTTACTGAAGACATGAGATGCTGCTTTCAGGTCGGAGACCGGGAAGCTTACAGACCAACCTGAAGCGAGGAATCCGAGATGCCAAGCACAAATACAAACTGCAGATAGAGGACACTTTTAACACCTCTGACCCTTGATGCATGTGGCAAGGTATCTAGGTTCTCACAGACAGATCCTTCCTCAAGGAGCTCAACACTTTTTATGCTTGCTTTGACCAGAAAAATATTACAGCATCTGCCAAAGCTGAACTTTCACCTGGTGACTCCCAGCTCTCTTTCTCCAACAGAGATGTGTGTTCCACTCTGAGCAGGGTGGACGTACACAAGGCTGTTGGCCCCAATGGCATCCAAAGCTGGGTGCTCAGACCATGTGTAGAGCAGCTAGCTGGAGTTTTTACAGACATATTCAACTTATCGTTGACCCAAGCAGTTGTCCCCATCTCCTTCAAAACCACCACTATTGTGCCAGTACCAAAGCACAGTGCTGCAACCATGCTCAATGACTTCCGTCCAGTCACTCTTACCCCATCCTTGCCAAGTGCTTTGAGAGGCTGGTCGTCTCTCATCTGAAATTCTGCCTTCAACCGTCACTTGATCCCCATCAGTATGCTTATTGTCACAACAGGTCATAACAGAGGATACCATTACCTTAGCCCTTCACTCTGCCCTGATTCATCTGAAAAATAGTACCTCATATGTGAGGATGCCATTCATTGACTTTAGTTCTGCATTTAATATTGTCACTCCATCTAAGCTGATCTCCAAACTATCCAGTCTTACATTTACATCTCTTTCAATTAATATGTGTTCACTAGGTCACAGACTAAGAATACCATCAGTCTTAAAACTCTGTTGAGAGGTAATATATTAAGAAAAAGACACAGACAACACGTTTTCTAAATGAAAAGTGCTAATTTAAGCACTTCAGGAAGAGGTTGGTCTTCAGATGTCGTTTGAAGACAACCAGGGACTCAGCTGTTCGGACATCTAGGGAAAGTTCAATCCACCACCTAGGTACCAGAACATAGAAGAGTCTTGATGCATGCCTTCCTTGTACCCTGAGAGGTGGTGGCAGCAGTCTAGTGGTGCTAGAGGGATCAGTCGGAGTGTGGTGCAGTGTAGGGTGTGATAAGTGATTTGAGGTAAGAGGGTGCTGGTCCGTTTTTGGATTTGTAGGCGAGCATCAGTGTTTTAATTCTGATGTGGGCAGCTACAGGAAGCCATTGGAGGGAGCATAGCAATGGGATAGTGTGGGAGAAGTTAGGAAGGTTGAAAACAAGTTGAGCAGCTGCATTCTGGATCAGTTGCAGAGGACAGGAGTTGCAGGAGTCTAGGACCAAAATGACAAGAGACTGAACCTGCACCTGAGTGGCCTGTATGATAAAAACGGATGAATCCTTCTGATGTTGTAAAGGAGAAATCGACATGAGAGTGTCAGATTAGCAATGTGAAAGGAAAAGGACAGTTGTTTGTCCATGCTTACCCAAAGGTTGCATGCAGTAACCAAAGGTGGGATCAGAGAGTTGTCCAGAGAGATCACAAGATCCTGAAATGGTGATAAATCACCTGGGATGAACAGCAGTTCAGTTTTGCTGGTATTAGGTTTCATCTGATGAACTGCCATCCATGATGAGATGTCTGCCAGACATCTGAGCAGAAACATGAGGATGAGTTGAGTGTCATCCGCATAGCAGTGGTATGAGAACCCATGTGAGGATATGACCTCACCAAGAGATCGAGTATAGAGGGAGAACAGAAGAGGACCAAGTTCTGAGCCTTGTGGAACACCAGTGGAGAGTGTGTGGGGAGCAGATGTGGATTCCCTCCACATCACCTGGTATGAGCAATCTTCCAGGTAGGAAGCAAACCACTGCCATGCTGCACCACAAATTCCAAGACTTATGAGGGTGGACAAGGGAGTCTTGTGGTTGACTGTGTCAAACGCTGCTGAAAGGTTGTGGAGAATGAGGATTGATGACAGTTTGGCTGATCTAGCAGCATGTAGCTTCTCGGTGATGGCCAATAGGGCAGTCTCTGTGCCGCTTTGAAGCCAGACTGGTTAGGATCTTGGAGGTTGTTCTGTGAAAGGTAGAGAGGCAGTTGATTGTAGACAGTGCATTCAAGGATTTTAGAAAGAAAAGAGAGAAGTGATACCAGTCAGTAGTCAGATGTCAGAGGGATCCAGAGTGGGTTTCATCAGGATGGGACTAACCCTTGCTTTCTTTAATGCAATTGGTACATGACCAGATGATATGGAATCATTGATGATAGTCGTGATGAAGGGGAGGAGGTCTTTTGAGATGTTCTGGAGCATTGCGGAAGGGATTGCATCCAATGGGCAGGTGGTAGGGTTGCAGTACAAGATGACTTCCAGGATCTCTCTTCTGTTGCTAGATTAGAAAAATTTGCCAATGAAGGATAAGGGGAATCCTCAGTGGGTATCCTCAGAAATTGGACAGGAGAGCACAGTAAGAGGCAAGATCTGTGTCAAGTTGTGATTTCTTCCACTTTCTCTCTGCTGTTCTTACTTTTCTCTGATTGCTGTGTAACACATCCAACAGCCAGGGAACAGGGTAAGAAATCTTCCTGGGTTTAGAGGATAGAGGGCAGAGGAGGTCCATGGATGAGGAAAGTAAGAGGTGGAAAGTGTCTGTGGCTAACTGCAATGGTTGGGAGGAAAAGGAGTCAGTGTCTGGAAGGGATCAACAATACTATACAATACAGCATCAAAAATGTTATACAATACAACAATTCTACTGTCAAGAATCTAGATCCAACTGAGTCAAGTAGATAGTACACAAAAGTCAGAAACCTACCTTACCAGAAGAGAATAAATTCAAAACAGAACAACTTAAAGCACAGTCTTGGTTTTAGTACCGCAATCTGCAACTGGACTCTGGACTTTTTGGCCAACAAACCACAGTCTGTAATGGTAGTGAACACTACCAAACACATCTTTGGAACACAACTGCCCAACAATATGCAACATATTTATCGGAATCATTGCTTGGTAGCCACCTTCCCCATCATGGACTGTTTGTACATCTCCCATCAGGCAAACACTACAGAAGTCTGCATTGTCACATAAAAAGACTAATGAACATCTTTTTCCTTTCAGCTGTACTAATGCTTAACTCAGTTTCTAAGCATTAACCACCAGCCTTCACAACTAAACATTAGCATTAGACACCATACTATATGATACATTACTGCTATTATCTATTATTACTGCTATTATCTATTATTTACAAGAACTTGCACTTTACTGCAATTCAATATCATTCTGCAATTATTTATATCAGGCTGTTACTTGCAGATTATTTGCACATCTACACTTACTGTAATCCACTGTATGTACCTATTGTATCATATTGCATTGCATATATCTGTATCTCAATTTATCACACCATAATTCCTGGTTTTCAATTAACCTAATTGCCATTTGCATTACTAGTATACATCATTCTGTTTACCTTTACCTGTACACTATTATTAACTTATTGCACCATAATTTTATTCATTTCATTTAACTTATTTGCTATTTGCACAACTGGTTGGATTGTAATTGCCTCTGTACTCTGTCAATGACAAAGCAAAGCAAAGTGCGCAGAGTAGAGGTGAAAGTGCCAGAGTAATGTGTTTTTTTGTGTTGTTTTGTTTTTTTAGGGGTTAGTTACGTGCTCACAGAAGACGTGGGTCTTTAGCTGGTTTTCGAAAATAGTGACAGATTCTGTGGTCCAGATATGAGGTTGGAAGTTTATTCCATCACTGAGGGACAGATAGTGTGAAGGTTCTGGAAAGAGACCTTGAGCCACACTGAGTAGTTACTACTAAGCATCGGTCATTGATTGATCGTGGATTGCGTGAGGGAATGTAAGCCTTCAGGAGAGAGTTGAGGTAGGAGGGTGCTGTTCCAGAAAAGGTCTTGTAGGTGAGCACCAAGGCCTTGAATTTGATGCGGGTGGCTACAGGAAGCCTGTGGAGGCAGATGAAGAGGGGTGTGACATGGGTTCTCTTGGGCTGGTTGAATATGAGGCGTGCTGCTGCACTCTGTATCATCTGAAGGGGTTTGATGGAGCTGGCAGGGAGGCCTGAGAGTAGTGCATTGCAATAGTCCAGTTTTCAGATAACAAGAGCCTGGACTAGTAGCTGTGTGGCCTGTTCGGTGAGATAGGGTCTGATTTACTTGATGTTGTACAGAATGAACCTACAGGACCGTGCAGTTGTAGAGATGTGGTCTGTGAAGGTCAAGCTGTCATCAAGAATCACCCCAAGGTTCCTGGCTGTCCTGGTTGGCTTGAGTGTGGTTGAGCCGAGCTGTACAGTGAGGTTGAGGTTGATTGAGGGACAGGCTGGGATGACGAGAAGCTCAAATGTAGCCAAGTTGAGCTTAAGGTGTTCCCTCATCCAGTCCGAGAGGTCAGACAGGCAAGCAGAGATTCGTGTAGAGACAGATGGATCGTCCGGCTGTAAGGACAAATAGAGCTGGGTGTCATCAGCATAGCAATTATATGAGAAGCCATGAGACTCAATCACCTGCCCCAGAGATGTAGTGTAAAGAGCAGTGGACCCAGAACTGACTCCTGAGGAACCCCAGTTTTGAGTTGCTGAGTTTCAGAAATACCTCGACTCCACAATACCTTGAGGGATCTGCCTAAGAGATATGATTCCACCCAGCGCAGAGCCATTCCGGTGATGCCTAGGCTGGAGACAAGTATAGCGTATTATATTATCATTGTAATGTACAAACACTGTGATATGGAAGTATAAATTGAATTGGAATTGGAAGTATAAAATTGTTTGACTATTGTTTTAATGTAAAACTATTTACTCAGCTCAGTCTCCCCAACTAACAGTTAATTTAATCTCCCAGTTAAAATTGGATCAAAAATCACTAAGAATATATATGGCGTTTTCAAACATTCATTCATTAATCATTAAATGTAATATTGTTGATTCTTTAGATAAAAATGTTCTGCAGAAACAGAGTGAAGTAAGAAAACTGACATGCAGCTTTGCTCACTAGTGAAGGGGACTACAGTGAGAGTATATCCATGCTTCATGGGTTTTATATAACATTTAAAATCAAAACCCATCTAGCAACAGCAACAAAATTCCCCAGTGGCTTTCCTGTGTTCCAACTGAAGGCATCCATCCAGCATTTATTTGTCAAACTGACAACCTAATCGTGAGATGCTCTAAAACTTGCTTGCGTTGTTAATAGCAAACACGCATGGCTCATTATCTCCGTATCTCCGAGAATAGTTCAAGTAGAGAGAGAGAGAGAGAGATGGTCAGGACAGAGTATGGAAGCTGTTTCCCGTTGGAGAAAAATCTCCCATGGAATTTGTTTTTGCTTTGTGTTTTGATATTAGCTGCCAGTTGTTTATTTAATTTCACACATACAGCAATTACAGCAGCCTACAAAAGCATGAAATCCCTACAGATGAGGAACTAACAGAGGCGTTGATTAGCTTTCATGTCCTTTTGTATTTTTGCTTCATTTTATCCTCTCCTCCCACTGGGATCAGTAAACTCCAACAATTTTTAATAATATGAGGATTTACATTATTAAGCTTGATGTATAGTTTCATTAGAAGTATTATTTTCCAGAACTGAAAGTGTGTAAAGGTTGAAGCTCAGGAGAGAAAGTGGAGCACATGGAGCAGAATTACAATGATGTCTTTGAATGCAGTGGAATTAAATGCTAAGCTCTCATTCAGAGAAAGAAAGCTTCTCTGAGTGAGCATTCAACTTTGCACATTTCAGCCTTCAGCCTCCTTTTTTTACTTCATGGTCCTGATCAGAATGGGTGTGTCACTGCTGGTAACCAGGGCAGTGTTCAAGAGGTGAACCTGAACAGGATAGGTGAATGTACCAAAACTCACTAGGTCATTTTCCAGAGCTGTCTGTGCCAATGCCCTTATCATCATCATCCTTATTGCTTGATTGACAGATATCTGTCTGAGACTCACAGCCTTCTACAACATGCACAGAAATAAACATAACAATAAGTGGCAAGAGTTGCTCCACCCTCTGTAACAGATGAGGATCCATACGCAAGAGGATCCTAACCATAAACACGGGACAAATCCGGGTCATACATAAACTGGCAATGGCAGGTAGAAAGAAAATCAAAGCACATGGGAAAAGCAAGACAAGCAAGGCAAGATCATAAACAAGAATAAGTCAGAATAACAAATGATACAAATGAACTAGCAAACAACAAAGCTTTGTGTTTAGTGTATGGTCCGTGTGCTTTTTATATCTTAAGGGCACGAAATGGAAAAGACCAACGAGGAAGTTCAGAGGAGAGTGACTTCTGGTGGTGTTGTGGTAAATAGTCCAAGAACATGTGTGACACCTTCGGCCAGTTCTGTAAATCTGTTATTTGAAATCTGCTGCTATTTACTGTAAATCTATAAACTTGCAAATCTGTATATCTGTAAAACAGTGAATCTGTAAAGCCAAATTGGTCAATTTGTAAATTTACAAAACTGTATATCTATAAATCTGGATTGTGAAACAGTAAACAGGTAGTCTAAATAAATATGTAAATAAGTCCTGTAAATCTGTAAAACTTTACATTTGTAAGCTTGTTGTGGACGCTGGTCCTACTGGTCATGGTAGTTGAAGTGGGCAAATGTTTAGAGCGACATCAGTGAGGAATTTGATTATTCCTGACCAAAATAAATACAATACACTGCACATATCAGTATTAGTGTTTATTATTGTTCAATAACAGATGAAATAAAAGCAGTTTTTTGTAATTCACTATTCTATTCTTATCCTGCTACTGGACACAGAAAGAAAGAATGAGCAGGATGAGACAGAAAATGAGAGAAACAGACAGAGTGATTTCCATTTTCGATCCGTCCTGCTGCTTTTGCCTAAAGCAAAGACCAACGTCTGTATCCAATAGCAACAATGACCTCAAACTTAAACTCAATTTCCCATAATCCCTCAACAGACAGCACCACACCTGTATACTATCATGGTGACAACCTCAAAGACATGTCGCATTAATTACAGAGGGACACACACACACACACACACACACACACACACACACACACACAGTTATCTGATCACTGATCTTAATTACTTCTATTCCTGTCCTTGTCCTTTGTGTCTCTTTCTCCCTCTCTGTCTCTCATGCCCTCCCTTTTGTTAAATCTTGTCTGACGGCTCAGTGTGAGGGATGACCTCCTACTCTCTCTCTCTCTCTCTCTCTCTCTCTCTCTCTCTTCCACACACGTCCTCTCTTCTCTCTTCCCCTCCATCTCTTTGTCTCCTTCTCCTCAGTTTCTCTTGCTCTGTCTCTCAGTGTGACATCACTTCGTTGTGCGATATTGACATGGAGGATAAAGAGGTGTAAAAGATTGAATATGTATATATGAATGTAATATTTTTATGTCTTGCAGATTAGATTACTTTAACATTATTTGAGGTTGATTCGAGTCGGCAGCTTGGTGATGAAGTAGAAGCATTGTGAAAGTGTCATGTTGTTAAAAATAATCAGAAAGTGATCATGTTCTGTAAGCATTATGTCTGCACTATGTCTGTCATGTGATGCTCATGAAACTTGATTCCATATAAATGAAGATAGGAAAATTACTTAACTCTTACCCTGCTCCTAACGCCACACCTAACAAAGCCCTCACCTTACCATTCATATACTTTCATATAAATTGAGTTTTGCAAATTGTCATGAAACTCTGTAGGGTATTTTTTTAGGTTATTAATCATTAATCAGTGGGCAGCTGTGGTTCAGGTGGTAGATCGGGTTGTCCACTAATTGTAGGGTTGGCGGTTCGATTCCCGGCCCACATGACTCCACATGCCGAAGTGTCCTTGGGAAAGACACTGAACCCCAAGTTGCTCCTGATGGGAGGCTAGTGCCTTGTGAGTGTGAGTGTGTGTGTGTGTGTGTGTGTGTGTGTGTGTGAGTGTGTGTGTGAGTGTGTGAATGAGAAACACTGTAAAGTGCTTTGTAGAACCGCTAAGGTTAAAAGCACTATATAAGTGCAGACCATTTAGTGTGTGTTGTGTGGTTTACAAAGCATAAATGTGTGAATTGTGTTGCATGTACTCAGTGTGTAAATGAGCTTTTTGCTAAATCCAACGTTCAGAAAATCATTAAAACCAAGTTTGATCATATTGAAACAATGAGGCAAAATCTTAATAAACCTTCTCGTTATTAAAACCTAGTGAATTGTGTTACATTTAACTTTAATTGTATGAAATTATATAAATATAAAAGAGCTCATTTTCAGCCAATTGTATTACATATACAATATATGATATGCAATATATTATATATTATGTATTTATACTCTATTATGATTATAAGTGCACTAACAGAAATCTGATCTTTCTGAAAGTTGAAATTCCGTTACCATTGTACATGAATTCTGTGCATGACCATTGTTTTGTGGTCATTGTTTATAACACACACACACACACACACACTTCACCTCTTAGCTGGAAAGGCAGAAGGTGATGATCCTGTTCACTGAGTTGCCATATCCCAAAGTGCTGAGCTCAGCAGGTACAGGTGTGTGTGTGTGAGTGTGTGGGTGTCTGCACAGTGTGTGTATATCTGTGTGTGTGTGGGTGTGTGTGTGTGTGTGTGTGTGTGTGTGCAGCTGTGTATCAGGACATGGGCCTGCAGGTGGCCGGACTGCAGGTGTGTGAGAGGAAATGAACAACGCATTTGGGCCAAAATTCACCTGAACACACCGGACACACACACTCCTCCTGCAGACCAACCAGTCTGTCTCTCCACACACTCACACACACACCCACCCACCCACACACACACACACACACACACACAAAGATACTACAGGTTAATTCCCCACCAAATCCTTTTTTATCTTTCAAGGGTTTCCACTTTTTATAAAACATCATTTTCCAGGATATTTTCAGTGATGCACAGCTACAGTTAGTGTGATCACCCAGCATCGTGCCCTTAGGCTTGGGACGATTGATTATAGTACTGGGAATTATCAATAGAGTCCAACTATGGGGATGACTATCAAGTTGGATGTTTTAAACCTCTGTCAGAAAATGTGATGTCTGCAGTTTTAAGATCGACAAAAATAAACTGTCTTGTATCTTATAATATGTGTTTCTTTTTCACCAGTTTTGTATCCTGTACAAACTTTAATAACCTGCAGAGCAACAAAACATCTTTCTCTGACGCATCCTCCCTTGTCCATGCTGCTGAACAGATAAAGCCTTGAATAGCTTCACTCTCAAAACTTTAATGAAAACTGGAATTAAGAAAATCACACAACAACCTTCATTAAGGCGACTTCACTACGCATGTGTAGTTTATATGTAGTTTATATACCTTCATTTAAATGTTATAATAAGTGTAGTTAATAATTCATTCTATATATTTAATGTTCCCACCTCAGTTTTTCAGCATTTCTGACCTTGTTAACATGCAGTGCAGAAGAAAATAAAAGTTTTTTTATATACTGAATTTATATATTTCTGTAAAGCTGCTTTGGGACAATGTCCACTGTTAAAAGTGCTATACAAATAAAACTGAACTGAATTGAATTCTTACTGCTGGTTTGTATTTTGTGGTGTGGCCTCTATATTTCTTCTCTTGAAGTCCTCCTTGAATAGTGGATTGTGAGACCTTCACCCTGCCCTAAGGAGGTTGTTGATGTCACTGACTGTTGTTTTTGGGGTTTTCTTCACAACTCTCACAATGTTTCTGTCATCAGCTGCTGTAGTTTTCCTTGACCGACCCATTCAGTGTCTGTTACTCAGTACACCAGCGGTTTCTTTCTTTTTCAGGACATTCCAGATTGTGGTATTGGTTATACCCTATATTTGTTCAATGCCTCTATTTTCCCTCTTTTCTCAGCTTCAAAATAGCTGCTTTTCTCTCATAGGCAACTCTCTGATCTTTATGTTGGTCTATCCTATTTTACAACAAATGTATTCTTCACGGGGGAAACTAAAGACTAATCTAACAGGACACACCTGAGTAACAAGTAACACCTGTCAGTCACATGTTCAATATTTTCGCCTACAAATTGTGCTGTCTGATACAAAATGTTTTATGATCTATGTTATTTAACACATCTACAAATAAATACCAGGAAATAAAAGCTGAAATTCTAAACTCTCTTCTCATATTTATCTTTTGATGTTAAACCCAAATGTCTTCAGTCTACAGCAAAAGCAATTGAATTAGCTTTGCTGTTCCAATAGTTTCAGAGGCGACTGTACAACCACACCACAGATTCGGAGGAATACACAACATCAGTGGCTGGCTACATCAGCAAGTGTATAGATGATATGACTTCCTTCAAGAACATCGCCACACAGGCAAACCAGAAACCATGGTCTCTCTACCTACCATTCCACTTTCCACTGCAAGAGTTCCTCTTGGTTCCTCTGGGTTTAGTTCACACTCCACTCCTAGTTCTCCTGCTATAATAATCTGAGTTCTCTTATCTCTATTACATTGCTGACACAACTTTATTTCTCCATCTCTGTCAGAAGATATCAGACTGCCTTTCTGACATCACTTCCTGTATGAAACTCTATCACCTGAAACTGGACCTTAAAAACTCAAACTGATCTACCTACCACTGAAGAAATTTCCTGTTGGGCCTGTCCATCATCACTGACATCCTCACAGTCCATCTCTCTCTCTCTCTCTCTCTCTCTCTCTCACACACACACACACACACACACACACACACACAGAGAGATGAAGCTTTAAATCACATTCACCACAAGAACATCACCAGAATTGATTACTGCCATTCTGTACTTCAATTTCAATTCAATTCAATTTTATTGTATAGTGCTTTTTACTTGGATATTGTCTCAAAGCAGCGTTACAGAAACATATAAACACAGGATACAGATTTTAAATGTGCAAATTTTTCCTAATTGAGCAAGCAAGTGGTTATGGTGGCAAGGAAAACTCTCTGTACTACCTGTCTCACATTTCATAAGTGATATCTCCTCTACAGGTAATTCAGAACAGTGCTGCTTCTCTGACTCATGACCACCTGAAGTTCTCAGGTATCTCCTACCACGGAACTCCACTGACTTCCTGTTTCAGTGAATTTAAAGCTTGTGTCCTTTGTCCCAAGCATCACAAACCTGCACCACATTATCCCCTCATTTGAATAACAACTCAGGTCTTCATCCTCAATGCTCCTGGTGGATTCCAGTGAGATGGAGAACCTTAAAGGAACCGGAGACTCCAAAATGCAGCTAATAATAATTATGCTTCAGGGAGCAGCAAATACAGCAGCAGGTTCATTTGGCACAAAAATATTTTATAGCCCACAGAAAACCACACACACACACACACACACACACACACACACACACACACACACACACTCCCCTCCTCCAGCTCAATGACTAACACACAATCTGTTGTCCTTCATACAAAAGACATTCTTCAGTTTAGTTGAATGACTTCCTGTACATTCTGATCATTAGCGCACATCTGCTTTGCTAACACACATTTATCATTTTAAAGCCCAAATTAGCTTTGTGTGTGTTAATCTCCAGACATATGCTTCACTCTGCTAATGGCAGCTTCCTAAAAAGTCTGCATTTCTTAGCTTTATAAAACAGTAGTTAACTTTAATCCCACACTGAACATGCTAACGACTGTGGGGAAGCAGGGAAACATCTGGATTAGGAACTTTTCACACATTTTCACTGAATGTGCAAAAAAAAAACAACAACCCATAATGCCTAACCGCAAATGCAGCAGATTTTAGTCAGCGTTTGGAAAGCTAAATTAATTTGCTTTAATTCTAAAATGTAGGTAGTTAATCTTATGTTAGCTAATTTTCAGAGATATACAGCTACATAATAGCTACAGAGGAACAACAGCTCCACTACACTGAAGATATGAAAATCAACAAAAACAAATTAACAACAAAAAAAACAACAAGAAGATTTCAATTCATCTCTCGACTACACAGAATCCAGTCACAGTGCAGGATAAAGTTCTCGTGTTTTCAACTCTACAGCAGCACAAAAAAATTAAACTCAATGCTAGTCTTCTGAGGTTTGTTTGGCTCAATTTTTTTTTTCAAATTACTTAGTAGGGAACATGTCCTTCAACAATCCTGTAGTTTTGAAGATTCTTTCATTTTTTAAAAAAAGTTTTGTTGGATGTTAGCATGTTTGCTACATGTTAGCAGTGTTTATGTTGTAAACATTTGTGGTTTGTGTACATGTGACTGAGTCTCATTACTTTTTGAACCCTAGGCCACTCAGTCGTGAATGAAACATGGCTCAGTTTGTGATTAAACCTGAATAATTCAGTGCTTTAGCAAACAAGTGGTTTGTTCAGCTTCACAGAGATTAATTAACACACTGATCACTTGGTGCACACTCAGTATATAAATTCATCGATTCTAAAGAGGAATTTTGTTTGATGTTCTGATGAGAGAAGGCCAAACTTTTTGGAGCGTTTGAAGTGGATTCAGATTAATTTCATCTTTATGTGTTTATTTGTTAGGAACTGCAGAGAGGATCAAAAGAATACTCATCCAAATACAGAGACGTGTGTGTGTGTGTGTGTGTGTGTGTGTGTCTTACATTAATAATTCATTAATGAATACATTAAACAATTTTAAAACCTGACATTTTTCGTTAATTACATATTAATATAATTAACTAACTACACATGTAAACAAATAAAACACAAATAAAACAGAAGAAAAGGAGGAAGGAGGAATAAAGTGGAGGAGGAAGAGGGGAAGATAAGAGGAGATATTTAATACAAAATAAAAAAGAGGAGAATATAGAAGTACAAGAGGACAGAGTTTTAATTGTTAATCCTGCTAGTATGCTCTGGAAACACAGGAAGAGATTAAAAAACATATCCAAAGGAAAATGAAGATTTTATTCACAATGTATAACAACAAATAGAAATGTGCAGAACTTTATTGAACTTCTGGACCAGATGTCCTTTGGAACTTTCAGGAACACCTACTATCTTCTGTCTAATATGCCTGAGTAAGATAGCTAGCGATGTTGACTCACCAGAGAGATATGCTGGGGAGCCGGAGCGATGCAAGGGCTTCATGTTACAATGTGCGCTGTTCTTCGAGAGCCACCCAGAGATGCCTGAGGTCCGTAAGTTGACCCATTTTATGGAACTACTCTCTGGAACAGCCCTGGCGTGGGCCACGGCGGAGTGGGAGCGAGGAGGCGGTGTCAGACCCTCGCTAGATGACTTCCTCGCCCGGTTCCAGCGTGCCTTTGACCATTCTCCTGATGTCTGGGAGACTGGTGATGATCTCATGCAACTCAAACAGGGCTCGTGTACTGCAAGAGAGTACATGCTGGAATTTCGCACTATCGCTGCCCGAAGCAGCTGGAACGAACCAGCCCTTAAGACCGCGTTTCGCCGTGGCCTCGATCCGGAGTTACTGCAAGAGTTGGCCTGTCGGGGTGAACAGCTAACTTTTGATGACCTCGTGGATCTGACTATAAGGCTGGATCATCTGCGCCGTACCAACCGCCCCATAGCACGGTTTACTGCCAGCTGAGCCGGGCGCAGCGAGCGAACCCATGCAGCTCGGAAGGGCATGGACCCGTGAGGAGGAGAGGGAGAGAAGACGTAATGAGTCCCTGTGCTTCTACTGCGGTGAGGACACCCACGCCGTCCGCCAATGCCCGCACAGGAGGCGCGGGATCGGGAGGTGCACTGACAACCCACCTTGTCATGCCCGGGTGAGTCCAAAACAGTCACATATATCTCACGTATTTGCTGTACCAGTTGTGATAGAACCTTCAGGCCGTTCTTTTGTTCTTTCAGCACTCATCGACTCCGGAGCAGCGGAGAGCTTCATAGATGAGAAGACGGCGCAGGAGCTCGGCCTTCCCATACGTCCTCTCCTCCGTCCTTGTGAGCTCCAATCCATAGACGGGTCGCCTATAGGGGGAGGCTTAATATCTCACAGCACACACCCTGTCTGCCTTCAAGTTAGCGCCCTTCACCACAAAACTCTGGTCCTTTACCTCACGGTCTCCACCACACACCCCGTTATACTCGGACTCCCCTGGCTAGAACAGCAGAACCCCGAAATCTCCTGGACTGACAAGCAACTCACCCAATGGTCCTCGTATTGCTTGCATAATTGTTTGAGGGGCCCCGTGCTCCCTTTGGCCACCACGACTGTGGAGAGTCCCCTGTCGCTTGTCCCAGTTAAAATCCCACCAGAGTACCGTGACCTCCATGAGGTGTTCAGCAAGGAGAGGGCCAGTTGTCTCCCACCTCACAGACCCTACAACTGTGCCACTGACCTCCTTCCCAGGGCCAGCCTACCTCGGGGCCGCGTATACCCGCTCTCCCAAGCGGAGCAGCAGGCCATGGAAGAGTACATTCAGGAGGCACTCCGGCAGGGGTACATTCGACCGTCCACATCCCCTGCGTCTGCCGGGTTCTTCTTTGTGAAGAAGAAAGGAGGGGGCCTCCGACCATGCATTGATTATCGGGCCCTCAACCAAGTGACCGTTAAGTACCGATATCCGCTGCCTGTCGTCCCCTCAGCCTTGGAACAGTTACGGTCCGCCACCCTCTTCACTAAGCTGGACCTCCGCAGTGCTTATAACTTAATCCATGTTAGGGAGGGGGACGAGTGGAAAACGGCCTTCAGCACCACCTCTGGACATTATGAGTACCTGGTCATGCCGTATGGGGTCGCTAACGCCCCCTCCGTGTTCCAGAACCTGATCAATGATGCTCTGATGGTCATGCTGGGAAAGTACGTTATCGCCTATATTGACGACACTCTGGTTTATTTGACCTCCCTGGAGGAGCATGTCCAGCATGTCCGGCACGTACTGCAACACCTCCTGCAGTACCAGCTTTATGTAAAGGCCGAGAAGTGCGAATTCCATCAGCACACGATCTCTTTCCTGGGGTTTATCATTAGCCCAAGGGGAGTCGCCATGGACCAGCGTAAGATTCAGGCGGTCGTGGAGTTGCCCACTCCGCGAACCATCAGGGAGTTGCAGCGTTTCCTTGGCTTCGCAAATTTTTACCTAAGATTCATTAGAAACTTCAGTAAAGTAGCGCAACCCCTGATATCGCTCCTGAGAGGTAAGCCCAAGCGACTGCTGTGGACCGCAGTCACCCAGGAGGCTCTGGAGAGACTTAAGCGGGCTTTCACCATGGCTCCCATCCTGAGACACCCGGATCCCTCCAGGCCATTTGTCGTGGAGGTCAACGCATTGGAAGTGGGAGTGGGAGCCATTCTATCGCAAAAGTTTGGCGAGAGACCCAAGTTACACCCCGTGGCCTTTTTTTCCCGCAAGATGTCGCCAGCAGTGCGCAACTATGATGTGGGGAACCGTGTACTTCTGGCCATCAAGCTGGCCCTAGAAGAGTGGAGACACTGGTTAGAGGGGGCGGTACACCTATTTGTTATCTTCACGGACCATAAGAACTTGGAATATCTACGAACCACCAAACGTCTCACTCCTCGCCAAGCCCGCTGATCCCTATTCTTCTCCAGATTCCAGTGCACCCTGTCTTACCTACCTGGTTCAAAGAATACAAAGGTCGACGCCCTGTCTAGCATTTATGCCCCAGAGCGGCCGATGGAGCAAGAGAGTTACATTATGCCTCCCTCCTACATAGTGGGTACCCTGGAGTGGCCCCTAGAAAAGAACTTAGCCCGTATCCCCAGCTCACGAATACCAGCAGCCTGTCCTCCCGAGAAACAGTTCGTGCCGAAGCGGTACCATCTCGAACTCATCACCTGGGCCCACACGACTTTGGCCACGGGCCACCTGGGGGCCCACCGCACTTACCAACTGCTGGCCGAGAAGTGAGAAGTACTGGTGGCCCAATATGCCCAGAGAGGTTCAGCGCACCGTATCCTCGTGTTCCTCTTGCGCTCAGTCCAAGGGACCACGTGCGCTTCCGGTTGGGAAGTTGGTGCCCTTACCCATACCTGAACGTCCATGGTCCCATCTGGCCCTCGATTTCATAACCGACTTGCGAAGTCGCAGGGGAACTCCGCGATACTGGTGGTCGTAGATCAGTTTTCAAAGTCCCTGCGCTTAATTCCGTTACCAGCCATCCCATCCGCCTTCACCATGGCAGAACTCCCGTTTCAACACATCTTTCGTTACTTCGGCATCCCCGAGGAGATTATGACTGATAGGGGGCCACAGTTCACATCGCGTGTTTGGGCCAGCTTTATGAGGAAGATGGGGGTCGCCATTAATCTCACTTCCGGGTACCACCCCCAGGCCAATGGACAGGCAGAACAGGCCAACCGAGAAGTCATACGGTTCCTTCGGACCTACTGCTGCGCCAACCCAGGGGACTGGAGCCAGTACCTACCGTGGGCGGAATACGCCCAGAACTCGCTACGGCATTCCGCCACCCAGCTCACCCCGTTCCAGTGTGTCTTGGGTTACCAACCACCATTATTCCCCTGGAACATGTCTCACACGGACTCGCCAGCAGTGGATGAGTGGTTCCGCCGGAGTGAACAGGTCTGGGAGCGTGCCCATCAACAGCTGGTGCAGGCGTCCCACATCGCTAAACGAAAGGCCGACCAGTGCCGGAGGGCTCACCCCAATTATCGACCTGGGGACAGGGTGTGGCTCTCCACAAGAGATTTGAGATCACCCATCACGGGCACAAAATGTCAACCGAAATATATCGGGCCCTTCTGAATTCTGAGGCAAATTAATGAGGTCACATATCGTCTGGACCTTCCGAGACACAGTCGCATCGCCCCGTTTTTCCATGTCTCACTTCTCAAACCTGTGATCTCGGGGCCCTTGGCCACAGCAGTGCCGGAGGACTCCCCACCGGAGAGAAGGCCGTCCAGCCTACCACGTCCGCGACATTCTAGACTCAGAATAGGAACTAGACTAGGAACAGTGCTGGGTCCCAGCCCAAGACATTCTGGACGCAGGCCTGCGTAAGGACTTCCATGCGGCTCCTCCAGACAAACCGGCCCCCCGGAGGGGGGAGAGGCCTCGGGGAACTTTGGCTCCCGGAGTGAGCCCTTTGCGGGGGCTCTGTTATGACACGGAGAAATCGGTGTGGCAGCTCACAACGTGTAGTGCCTCCCAGGGACATGGCGGAGAAGGACTACACTTCCCAGCCATACCCACGCTCGAGTTCGCCGGAGTTATGATTACGAACACCTGCAGACACCTAAGGTTATATAAGGGCCTCCTTAGCATTAGCCGCTTGTGAAGTAACCGCTCAACAGCCTTGTCTCTGTTTGTTTACCAAGCCAATTTTGCTAGAAGTGTTTTCCCTGGTGCTTGACTTAACGCTTGTCTTTCACTAGGCTTTTGCCGACGCCCTTGATACCTAGCTTACCTGCTCTATCCCGACTCGATTCTCGCTCCGTGTTCAGTTACATGTCATCTCTCCGCTTGCCCGCGCTTGTCTCTGTCTACACTCCGTAACACTGAATATTAAACTGTTCTGTTCTTGCACAGCAAGCTGTCTCTCGTCCCTCAACAAACTCCAGGCCTCGGATGAATTAATTAGCAGAAATAATCACCATGGGTGATGATTCATTCACATGTCTCCTAAATTTTAGATTGTAATCAATAATTCATGTCAACTTTTGGAGGTTTTATTCAAATCAAGCATCTTGGAAAATATGATTATCCTGAAAAAAAAGGGAGGAAATAGAAGAAGAAGAAGATGCGTGATATTTATTCAGGTGCTGTTAGGATGGCCCATGTTCACACCCCCAGCCAGGAAACATGATTAAATTTTCCTGAGCTGAGACGCATTATTCATCAATTTCCTGTCTCTGATTATTAGTTTCAATTACAAACATCACAATGAGTGGAATTTACATTTAACAGCTCAGTATATCCCAGTACTCACTTTTGTTGCCAGCGGTTTAGACATTAATGGCTGTGTGTTGAGTTATTTTGAGGGGACAGCAAATTTACACTGTTACACAAGTTGTACACTCACTACTTTACATTGTAGCAAAGTGTAATTTCTTCAGTGTTGTCACATGAAAAGATATAATCAAATATTTACAAAAATGTGAGGGGTGTACTCATGTTTGTGTGATACTGTATACGTAGAAGTTTTATTATATTACAAGTGTATGAAAATACAAATGAAGCGGTTTTGTTATTGTATCACACTATATTGTGTCCTCCAGTTGGAGTTGATTTCAGTGATGTGCTGCCTCTCCTCCACAGTTATATAGTCTGAGAGAGAGAGTACAGAGTAGACTTACATTCAGCAGCAGCTCATAACAACAAGCTTCATGCTTTATTACTGCTTTTAATCCGCCTATCAATCACAACAAGCTAATTTCTGAACGCAGCTCTGTTCTTCTAACTTTTTCATTTTAATTCATAAATGAAAACATTTTTTAAAGTAACCTGTTTTTTTTAATCCCATTTACAGCCTGTTTTTTTTTTTTCACTCATGCGCTCAGATTTGATATCATACAAATGTGTTTAATATTTTACACTGTTTTTCCTGTGATTTATTAATACATCAGTATTAAATGTCAGATTGAATGGGCACAACATCCTCAATAATTCATCATCTGTCACTCTGTCAAAAGCCAAAATTGATTCCCAATAATGGAGGTGAAATTAGATTTGGGTCACAGCTGGGTTTCGAGCTAAAGTGCTAATTCAGCTCCTCTCTCGGAGCAAAATCACCTCAAGTACACTGGAGGTTTACAGTCAATTCACATTAAACATTTACAGTAAAGTACTGCACTTCCTGACACAACATATGTGTTTTCTGTACATCAGTATTTATGTGAATTTTTTGTCAAAAAAACACGTTATGTTCTGTCTTGTCCATGAGGAACCATTTCTCTTCAGTGAAAATGTGAATTTTTACAGTGATACAGCAGTGTGTGTGTGTGTGTGTGTGTGTGTGTGTGTGTGTGTTTTCCGTTTAAAAGAGTCGCTAACAGAAACACACATGCACACATTAACACTGGGAATAAACCATTCCTAATCTCTTCAGACTGAGAATAAATAATTTACACTGACAGAAAAAGCACCTGGCCGGCATCCAGTAATTGGTTTACTGTGAAAGAACCCACTGTCTATTCAATTCAATTAAATTGGATTTGTATAGTGCTTTTAACAATTGTCACAAAACAGCTTTACAGAAATATATACATTCTGGATATTAATTTTAAATGTTTAAATTTATCTGTAGTGAGTAAGCCAAAGGTGATGGTGGCCAGGAAAAACTCTGAGACGACATGAGGAAGAAACCTTTAGAGGAATCAGACTCAAAAGATGGTCCCTCCCAAGGTTTCTTCCTTGTCACTGTGTCCAAGGGAGTTCTTTTCTTCCCTCTGTTGCCTCAGGCTTACTCACTGGGGATTAACGCACTAGGACCTCTCCGCTTCCATTACAGAAACACTATAACTGTAACTGTACTCTTCCTCCTATGACCATGTCCACTTCTCCTTTTCTTCAACATCACTTCATCTGCCCATTTTGCTACATAGATTATGTCATCTAACACAGAGATCTCTCATAGAATTCTATATTTTTCTCTCCTTCAACCACAGAAATTGCTTCTCTTTCTGACCTGCTGAACTCATCCTTCAACCCATGGGAGCATTACTTCATCATCCTTACTGCCTTTTACAAGCTTGAATTGACAGCCAGAGTTATTCAAATATACTGATAACTGATACATTTTTAAAGTCAGTAAGGACATTCCATTTTGTGACATGTATGCCATTCACTACCACAAATATCTCTCAGAGTCTCACCTTTCACCTTCCACTCTACAAGTCTTCAAATGAATCCCTTCATGTCTCCTCCAAGGAATTTCAGATCACAACTGTACTATGAGCTCATCTTCTGAGCACACTGCAGTTACATCCTGGATAAGATACAGGGCCGCAGAAAAGACTCACAATATTCAGCAAGGACTTATTCAACCTGGAGCTTTTTGGGGGTCTGGCTGTCTAGCGCAAACAACTCCAGCCCTAACCCAGTCTTTTTTGTTTGGAAATACTCTACCACCTTTACCACACACACACACACACACACACGCACACACACACACACACACACACACACACACACACACACACCCATGGGAGTTTGGTGATTGAATTGTGTGAAGGTGGATGGCTGACAAGATGTTATAATGGACTTAACACAATATGTGTGTGTGTGTGGGGGGGGGGGGGGGGGGGGTCGATGGAAACAGAATTGGTCTAACCCCCTTTCACTCCCCCAACCCCTATCAGTGCTCTGACATTTAGTAAGACAGAAACTCCATTACAGCAAAACAGGAGGAGAGAAAAAAACAGCCTGACCTGCTGATATTAAAGTCACACTGATACTGTGCTCAACGCCGATCTACAGATACTACATCATAGTCATTCTCTAAATAATATTAGATAGAAAAAAAGAGGATAAACAAATAGAAATAACAACACGAAGGCACAATTGACTTGAGGTTATTGTCAGCTAATGAGTTGTTCTCTCTCATACTGATCTGAGAAAAACAGAACATCTAATGAATGTTGCTGAAAAATTCCAGTGTAATCCAGTTTAAGTGTAAAGTGATGTATAGCTCAGAGAAAGATATCTTTTGTATCATCTTGTGTTTCTTCCCCTTTAGAAAAGGTGGTAAGATGACTTTGGATGTTCTTCCTTGGATAGACTTAGGAGGGCAATTGCTAAGAATAATTTGCACTCAAGTCTTCATCATTGAACAGTTAATAACTTCAATACAATATCTTTGATACATTTCAATACAACAGACTTTAAGTTAAAACTATAATGCATAATTCAGAAATGACTCTGATGCTCATAGTCTGAAATTGCTCACAAGTTCCTGTTTACAGAATTATACTTTTTTTACTCTATAGTATACAGTAGTAGAAGAGTAATGATTTATAATCACACTATCCGGTGTCACCCATATGAGGACGGGTTCACTTTTGAGTCTGGTTTCTGCCTCGTGTAATCTCAGGGAGTTTTTCCTTGCCACTTTGCTTCTGGCTTGTTCATTAGGGACAAATATAAATGTAAAATTTATAGCTGGATTTTATATATTTCTGTAAAGCTGTTTTGTGACATTGTGCATTGTTAAAAGTGATACACTAATAAAATTTAATTGAACTGAACTGAACATTACGATCAGATCGCAGATTTTCTCTAAATTTAGATTGAACCAGTCCTAATGCCACTTAAAAATGTAGCCAGATGTCTCTCCTGCAAAGCAAGTAAAGAGGTGGCTTTATTTTTTTTTTTACATCAATAGGTGGAGTATTATGAGTGATATTCAGTTGCCATGGACTGGTGGGAGTTTTGTAGAAGACAAATGTCTGGCCAGGTGGTGGACTGAACCTGGTGTATTCAGTTTAGTATTCAGCTGCACAAAATGTCTGTTCATATGGATACACAGGTGGTCTCAAAGATCTAGAACTTGTATCATAATACTGTATATTTGACAGAGTGCTGCGTTTTGGAGTGTGGATATATCCAGGGTGTCTTGTAGGGTTGTAGAGTAATCCACTGCTGTTGTTGAACTGGGCAGTGTTCTCATTAAGTGTTTCTTCTTTCCAGAAAAGTGTCTAGCATTTGTCAGTTTCTTCAAAAGAGTCTCACTGAGTGAAAATGTCAGTGTCAGTTTTGTAGTTCATTGTCACCAGGTACAATGTAGTTCATTGTAATGTCACCAGGTTTGTAGTTCACCAGGTTTGTAGTTCACCAGTAGTGTCACCAGGTTTGTAGAAGGGAACGAGATGTTTCATTTAGCATAACATCATGGGAGCACCTCTCGCGCGCGACCGGCATCTGAAGCTTGTGTAAAATCATGGCTATTTATAGACCTGCCATGATCAGGTGACGTTGCAATTAAGCGCATCGTGTGATATAAATATGGCACCTGTGAACCCCGCCGTCAGCCTCTATTATCTGAAGCGAAGACGCAATTCACAGGCCTGCCCTGGTATAACAATGCTATGCAACATCAAAGTTCCCTTTGAAAGGGAACGTCTGGGTTACGCATGTAACCCTGTTCCCTGAGAAGGGCACGAGACGTTGCATAGCATTGTCATGAGCCTAGTGGAATGAGCCCTTATGCCCAGAGGCGTAGCGAGACCGTGCGCCTCATAAGCAATAGAGATTGCTTCCACTATCCAATTAGAGATGCACTGCTTTGACACAGCATCACCTCTACTGTCGCTGCCAAAGCAGACCAGCAGCTGCTCCGACTTATGCTATTGGCTGGAGCGGTGGATGTAAGTACAGAGAGCCCTTACTGGACACAGGCTTTCTTTGCCTGCTTGGCCTTTATGACCATTCTCAGATCAGGCCTGGTAGCAGGCCTTGACTGTGGCCGCCCGGTTCCCCTGGCTGTCTGCAGGGGTTGGCGGGCCGCCATACCCACCTTCTGTGTCTCCCTCGCACTAGTGCTGAACTCGACACAACAGCAAAGGAACTGGCTGAATGCTGCCATATGTCAAGCTCACTCAGCAGGTCTGCTTGGTAAGCCTGCAACACTGTCATTGTCTGCACTGACCCACAAGCAAGACTACTACTGCATAGGCCTTGTCCACCAATGCCACGGTGGCCTTACATGGTAGCTTGGATGGCAAAGACGGCCCCCCTAAACTATCTGCCGTCGATGGAGAGAGGTAGCTCACAAGCACCTCCTCCACCCTCAGCATAGCTGAATAGCCATGCCGTTCATTCCCCATAATGGCCGAATAATCCAACATTGTGGGGTTATAAATATGGCTTATGCATGGTTTTCCCCCAGAAGAATTATTACTATTATCTTTGTGTGTGTGTGTGTATTTTTTTTCGTTGCGACGTGAGCTCCAAAATCCCGCAGAGAGCCGAACCTGGAAAACAGAGCAAGAGATAGAGCAGTGCTCATCTCCGGCTCCTCTTCCGGATCCATAAGAGATCCCCCGAACCTGAGACTAGCTGCCTCGGCAGCGGCCGGCCCAGATCCATGAGGGTCTGAAACCCAACTTTCTTTGGCTTCCAAGAAAAGCGCGAGTTGCGAGCAGAGCTGCCTGATGTAAGCGTTACAATGCGCAGCCTCTCGAGGCTGCCATCGCATGCTCTACCCCTAAACACTTCACCCAGAAAGTGTGCACTATTCCCCGTGTTGAAACGGGAGCAAATCGTAACACACTTCCTGAATTCTCTCGCTCATTCCTTTTTTTTCTTTTCTTTTTTTAAAGGGATAGGAAATTTTGAGATTTTGAGAAAAGATAGAGAGGAAATGAAGCGTCTTTTTGTTTCTTTACACAAACAACCGACATGCCGTCTTTTGCTGAAGATAATAAGGCTGACGGCGGGGTTCACAAGTGCCATATTTATATCACGCGATGCGCTTAATTGCCATGTCACCTGATTATGGCAGGCCCATAAATAGAGGCATGATTTTACAAAAACTTCAGATGCCAGTCGCGCGCGAGAGGCGCTCCCATAGTGTTATGCTAAATGCAACGTCGACGTTCCCTTTGAAAGGGAACAGTATAATCACTCAGGCATAGTCTATGCTATCACCGCTAAATTGGAAAATTCCAAAATCATATTTTTAATTCATTAATTCAAAAAAATGACAATGACCCAGGTGGTTGGGGTCAGACACAGGTTCCATGGCTTATGAGCAATTTATTGCTGTTTTCACCTTTCACTGTGGACAGAAAACTTTTGGGAAAAGGACTGAAAGCATGAGTGTGTTTAATGTGTGTTATGCTCAGTCCCACAGGGTTGCTGAAACATAGAATGCATAGCCAGTGGTAAATGGTCTGCACTTATATAGCGACTTTTAACATTAGTGGTTCTACAAAGCGCTTTACACTGTTTCTTATTCACCCATTCACACACACACACACACCAATGACAACAGAGTTGCCATGCAAGGTGCTAGCCTGCCATTGGGGTTCAATTCAATTCAATTCAATTTTATTTGTATAGCGCTTTTTACAATGGACATTGGCTCAAAGAAGCTTTACAGAAATATATAAACACAGGATACAGATTTTAAGTGATCCCAATTGAGTGACCCGGTGGCAATGGTGGTGAGGAAAAACTCCCTAAGATGTTAAGAGGAAGAAACCTTGAGAGAAACCACACTCAGAAGGGAACCCATTCTCATCTGTAAAGTAATTTGACCTAGAGGTAGCATATATAAAGTAAAAAACAGTGGGCCTAAAACAGAACCTTGTGGAAAACCAAATTTCACCTTGGTATGCATGGAGAAGTCTCCATTTACATCTACGTACTGATAACGATCGGTCAAATAAGACCTGAGGCAGGAGAGGGCCGTTCCCTTAATGCCAACAACATTTTCTAGTCTATCAAGGGTAATTGTATGATCTATAGTATCAAAAGCTGCAAAAAGGTCAAGTAATACAAGCAACGAGACACAACCCTGATTAGAGGTCAGTAGTAGGTCATTTACTACTTTAACCAACGCTGTCTCTGTGCTATGATGAGGTCTAAATCCTGACTGATGCATTTCATGAATGGTGTTCCTATGTAAGTACGAGCATAGCTGCTGTGTACAACCTTTTCTAATATCTTGGAGAAAAAGGGTTCAGTGTCATGCCCAAGGACACTTGGCATTGAGGCATGTGAGTCGGGGATCCAACCGCCAACCCTGCGATTAGTGGACAACCCGCTCTACCACCTGAGCCACAGCTGTCTGTCTCTCTGTCATTGAGTGTGTCCAGTTGTCCAATTGTAAAATAATTAGTCCAAAATGCACTGTGCAGAGAGAAATTACACTGTTGAAGGTTTTAATTCAAAATGGGACTGAAAATAAAGAAATAAAGAGAGAGGGACAGGGAGAGAGAGAGATGAAACAATGAGAGAGGTGATAAAGATAGAGACAAAGAGAGGGATAGAGTGGGTTGTTGTGAAAGTAGAACGATGGAGACAGAAACAGAGGAATAAGGGAAGTTGGATAGAATGAGAGTTTGAAAGGGAGGGAAAAGAGTAACAGAGTGGGAAGAAAGAGATGGACAGACACACACATACACATCTCAACAATATGAGAAAATATGCAAACGTGAAGGGCAGGAATTAATTAACGATCATGTTGGCATAAAATCCATGCAGTGTGTGTGTGTGTGTGTGTGTGTGCACAGCATAAAATCAGAGTTTGTGCTGATAAGGTGCTCATTAGAGAAGGACACACTCCAGCAATCTGGTTCATTAAATAAAACCTCCGTGTTAAATAAGATAATTCACACACACACACACACACACACACACACACACACACAGAGTGAGAGAGAGAGAGAGAGAGAGAGAGAGAGAGAGCCCTGCCATTATCTCTGTGAGGTGTAAAACAAAAGACTAAATGTCCTCACAGTGATGTGACTGAGACGGATTTGACCTTGTGATGACCTTCAGTTTTTATTTAAAACACAACTGAAAGATTTCCTTCTGATACCACACATTATAGAGGTAGCATTAATCAACTACAGTAACACACACACCAATAGAAATTAACCCAAATGTGTGTGTGTGTGTGTGTGTGTGTGTGTGTGTGTGTGTGTGCGTGCGTGCGTTATCAGCAGAGACACACTTTCGATTTGTTTGTTTCTGCTAATTTGCTAGAGTAAATTCTATTCACTGGCTGGAATTCCCCCAGTGCACTGTGGGTAATGAGATTATCCTGATGAACAGCAAACATTGGTAGGATGATAACCATCCACCCTCACTCTCTGTCTCACTACCCTACTGTATAACTGTCTGCTGTCTCACTCCCTGTCTCACTCCATGCTATCTATGCCCATAAACCCTCCAGAACTGCTCCTTTACCTAAGAGAAAAGCTATTTTAAAAAGGCTTGACTAAACAAATAGGTTTTCAGCCTAGACCTAAAGATGAGGCTGTATCTGATCTTGAACACTAATTCGAAGGCTGTTCCATAACTGCTGTAGCCTTCATCATTGTACGTACCAACAAGTAGCCTGTACCTTTGAAGCAGGTGTGGTGGATCATAAAAGACCAAAAGTTCACTCAGATAATTCGGTGTGAGACCATTCAGTGCTTTATAGTACTTATAGTATAGTACAGTTGGTTCTGATTGGCTGAGAAGAGTACAATGTGTTCTGATATACTAAGAGCAGTACAGTGTGTTCTGATTGGATGAGAGCAGTACAGTGTGAGAGTTCCTACTGGCTGGGAATAGTACCCTACCATCTCTACTGTCTCACTCTCTGTCTCACGCCAATCTATTTCACTTATTTCATCCCCACAGTCCCGCCCATCTCAAGGATCTCAGGACAGCTCTCAGATGTTGTAAATCCTGCTGCCAATCATTACTTTAAATGATAATATAATCTAAATGAGCAGTAGCATATGCATTGTGTGGGTGGAGTATCCTGTCCACAAGATTGAAACATTACTGGGGCTCCAAACAAACCATAACAAAGGGTGACAAATGGAGCAGAAAAGGCCACTTCTCGAGATATTGGAGTCAAGGGAATCTGCCAATACCCTTGGTTAAATCCAGTATCAAATAAAAATGATCTGTGCCTATCCGATCATTTAGGCAGTTCATCAACAGAGCAGTTCATCACTGTGGGACTCCTTGATTACTCCCATGTCAAGAATAGCCTTGAGTTCATCCTGAACCACATATTTTTGTGTTTGAGTAAACAATAGGGCGGCTGTGTAACACCACAACTGGAGGAGTCTCAGTGTGGTGCTCTATGAGGTCCGTGCAACTGGGTAGAGGTGAAAACATGTTGGAGAATTCCCCTTGCAACCTGGCAACCTGTGCTCTCTGGGGTCGTGAGAGGTGGTGTCCTCAGCGAATTCAGCCACACCTTTTAGACTTACCTCTGGTCCCAGCTCCTCCCTCTCAGGAAGCACCATTGTCAGAGCCACAGGAAACCACTGCCCCAACTCTATGCTTTTGTCCCTGAAAGTTAATAATGACTGGCACATACTTGTGAGACTCCCTGTAGCACACGCTTCCTAATTTCTGACCTTCTCTATCTTACTTTCTCGCTCCCTACCGTATTATTCCCCCTCTCTTTCAATCCCTACTGTCTGACTCTCCCTGTCTTACTCCCTACAGTCTCACCCTCCAGAGTAACATACCGTCTGTAACACTGCTGATTAAATAAATGAGTGCTTGAAGTTTATTATATTAGAAGTACAGATTGTGAGAAACTCAGTGAAGTGCAGTGTCATGTTTCTAATGCTGTTGTTTTTCTCGTTCTGTCCCTGAACGATTAATTACTATCTCTTAATGAGCTACAAGGCACAGACACAAATCACATCTTTACTCTATTTAGATTTGATCAGTGTTTTTTGATAAAATTGTCATGGCAACAGAGTCATGGGGCATGACATGCAGGATAAAAACATCAGAGAATAAACATGAAAAACACAAAATTTTTGTACACACTTTTACATTTATAGTCCACAACCCCAGTTCCAAAAAAGTTGGGACAGTATGGAAAATGCTAATAAAAATAAAAAGGAGTGATGTGTAAATGTACTCTGACTTGTATTTAAACAAAAAATGTGTAAAGACAAGAGTATTTGATGTTTTACCTAATCAACTGCATAGCTTTTTGAAGATAAACGTTTACTTTGAAATTGATGCATGCAACACATTCTAATAGTTGGGACAGGGGCAATTTACGATAGCGATGTGACAAGTTGAAATAAGAAGGTGATGTCAAACAGGTGAGGCAATCGTCTAACCACAGTATATAATTTATAACATAAATTTTCTTTTGGACCCTCCAGAAAAGGCCTAGTCTTTCAAGAGCAAGGATGGGTCGAGGCTCGCCGATCTGCGAACAGATGCGTCAGCAAATAATACAACACTTTGAGAACAACATTCCCCAAAGACAAATCGGTAGGATTTTGGGCATTTCACCTTCTACAGTGCACAATATTATTAAAATATTCGAGGAATCCGGTCAAATCTCAGTGCGTAAAGGGCAGAACCACTTCTGAATGCATGTTATCTCCGATCTCTCAGACTTCACTGTCCAGACATGGGCTCGGGAATACTTTGGTAAACCTTGGTCAGTCGACACCATTCACCGCTGCAACCACAGATGCAGGTTAAGGGTTTACTATGCAAAGCAGAAGCCGTACATCAACACTGTCCAGAAGCTCCGCCCACTTCCCTGGGCTCGGTCTCATCTGAGATGGACAGTAACACAGTGGTATCGTGTTTTTTGGTGTTCGCTGAGCCAAAATGGAAATGGACCATCCACCGTCTATCATGGTATGGGGTGTGTCAGTGCCCATGGTATGGGGGTGTGTCAGTGCCCATGGTATGGGGGTGTGTCAGTGCCCATGGCATGTGGGTGTGTCAGTGCCCATGGTATGGGGGTATGTCAGTGCCCATGGCATGAGTAACTTGCACATCTGTGAGGGCAGCATTAATGCAGAAAGATATGTACACATAGGTGTTGCTCCCTAATGATGCCATCTATTTTCTGAATTTCACCAGTCCCTTTTCTAGCAAAACTCCCTCACAACATGATGCTGCCAACCCCATGTATCACAGTTAGGATGGTGTTCTTTGGATTAAAAGCTTCAGCCTTTTGCCTCCTTTGGTGTGGTGAGACCATTGAGTGCTTTATAGGTTATTAGTAGTATAGTATTTTTCTGATTGGCTGAGAACAATATAGCGTGTTCTGATTGTGGGAAAGTAGTGCTGTGTGTTCTTATTGGCTGAGAGCAGTGTGTTCTGAGGGGTAAAAAAAAGTTTAAAAAAAAAAGGTGTAAAAAGAAAATAGTGTGAGTTGTCTCATAGGTCTTACCTAGATTTGAGATCTACAAGTTATTAAACATAATCAGAGCAGAGAGTGTGATGGAGGATGCACACAACCAAAAAATCAATTTTCAGCCATTGCACTTGTGTGTGTGTGTGTGTGTGTGTGTGTGTGTGTGTGTGTTTTGGTGTTATGGGAAATGTTAAACGTTTCGGCTCGGCTGACTTTAAAAATCTCAAATGCCCACAACAGAAACAAAACCTGATGTTTATTTTCACATGTTACAGCGTTAACTCTCACCTTATACAATTCAAATAACTTTTTTAACAGTATCCTTTCCCTCTAATGCTATTTTAAATGTTCCCTCATTGACTTACCTTCATGACTTTGACAAGTGTATCTTTTGCACCTTAGATCACTTGAGTGCTCAGTGTGTCACAGGGCACATTAAACTTGCTCGTGTGTCACTGTATTTATGAGAAGATCAAACTTGAAGCTACCTTCTACCCCTGTCAAAAGAACAGCACATGGTGTTGAGCTGGATTCATCACACAGGGTGGGATTTACATGGTAAACCCAGGAAAGCCTCTGGGATGCATATGAATGCCTTGGGAAAGTTCACACAAGGGAGAAATTTGGTGATGTCATGGAAAAAGACTTTTGAGTGGCCCCAAAGATATTCTGGCCCCAAAACTGTTTTGTGCCTTAGGACGGAGATGAGACCATGCACAAGATCTGGTGAGCAAGTGCAGGGAAGTGTTGATCTTTACCATAGATATTGTTCAGCAATTTAAGGAACACTTTGAAGAACTCCTTAAACCAATGGACATGCCACTGCTTCAGGAGTCAGCACCAGAAATCCCTGGTGTTTTAAAGTCTTCATAAAGGCTGCAAGAGTGGATGAGGTTTAGCCAGTGATGTTGAAGGCTCTGGACAATGATGGGGTCCTGTGGTTAAAACACCAGTTCGATGTGGCATGGAAATCTGGGGCAATGCCCTTGGACTAGCAAACTGGGATGGTGGCCCCTATTTCTTAAAAGGGGACCAGTGGGTGTGTTCCAATTATAGGGGAATCAGACTCACACTTCTCAGCCCAGAAAACAGGGGCAATTCCAATTTTTTTTTTTTATGGGGTGGCACAGGGGGGACCAAGAACCCTAATACAGGTGGTATTACATGAAAAGTGGCATTAACTTTTTTACCATGGTTAATAAGTTTTAACTAGGTAGTGGTATCTTGTGACCTGGTTGTGAATGTGAAAAGGAGGAAAATGCATAAAATGTTCATTTTCTAAGTTTCACCTGTTGCTGCATATAGATGGCTGCTGGTGTAGCTCTCACTGGCCCACAGGCTCACAGGCTGACTCTGACCGGTGCTGGCAGGTCCATGGCTGCTAGTTTGGTGGCCCTGCCTGGTGGAAGTTTGGCTCTGACCTGCACTGGACTGCACTGCATTTGTCTGCCCCTGACATTTTTTCTTCTTAAATAAACCTTGATTATCCTGCTGCAAATATGTGCAAACAGCACAATTCAGTACAGCAACTACTAAAAAAGGACAATAGGCACAGTACGAGACAGTGTAGCACCGACCAGTGCACAGTTTCAGTGTGGAAATACAACAAGTAATGCAAAAATATTAAAATATTATAAAAATGCCCAGTTCAGCCATGAAACTTTGTCGGAGCACTGATTGGCTCCCTCATTGCTGTGTAGCAGACTATCACCCATGCTTCTCCATCCATGTAACTCATTATAATCCTGACCAACTCACTGGCTATGGTTTGCATGCACTACTAAATTTCGTATTGTACCGTCCTCCTGCTTCCTCAGCACCACCACCTAGATCTGCCTTTGGGGGGGGGGGGGGGGGGTGTTCCTCATTCCTCCTTCCATGCCCTTTGCAGCAACAGTATGCTTTTCTCATTTCTATGTCTGTCAGAGCAAGTAGTCATACTCACTCAGCCGCAGCAGCATAGCAGATCTAGTCCACCTGACCAAACTAATTTCCATCCCCATCTATAAAAGCTCACAATTTCAAAAATAGACAAAAAGTTCTCATGGCTGAAATGCTGTGAATATAAACATAACATGCTATGGCATAGTATTCAGCAGATAAACTTATAACATAGTAGTTATTGTGGTAGCAGCCAAGTAGACAGTATAGTAGTGGCAGGAAATTAAATACTATATTTTATAAATACAGAAGCAGGAAAAATGCAGGTGGTCAATACAAAAATGTGCTAAAATTGCAAGAGTAGTGGGCTGGTGTTCAGTTGATCTTGGAAATAAAGAGGAGGTTTGATATTGGCCCATAGTTGGACACTTGACAAGGGTCCTCTCTGTATGTTGACTCATCATTCTTGCCGATGAGACCCAGCATTAGGGTTAGGGTCAGGGTCGTGTCATCGGTGAACTTGATTATGTGATTCGAGCTGTGCATTGCTACGCAATCGTGAGTCAGCAGAGTGAACAGCAGTCGACTTAGTTTGTTTTTAGGCTAGCATGGACCCCCACCCTTTTGCTACACTTCTGCTTCCTTGTACACCGCTTACAACTTCCCCTCCCCCTAACACTGGCATGCCGAGGACTGGAGGCCTGGTCTCTGCAGCAAGCTGAGATCGCATAGCTTCTCCAGTATATCATCATGACGGTTGGTTGTTGCATGATTTCTGTACTTTACAGTGTCTCTGTGTGGTAGACACGAACACCGGTTGTTCTGATGTCCATGTGCCATAAAAAATCAGTCTAAGAAACAACAATAGCACCATTTTGGATCCAAAGATGTCGCTGCGTGCTACTGTCGTATCGCCATCTTAGATCAGTACTTCATGTCTACATATGTTTTGTGGATTTGGAGAAGGTCTGTTTGTGTGCCTTGACGTTTGTTGTGGGAGGTACTGCAGCAGTATGGGGTATCTGGATATCTGGGGTATCTGGGGTATCACTACTTTGTACAATCTTATCTCTGTATGAGTGCAATGAGAGTTTCATAAGCATTCTTGGCATTATGCTGAACACTGTTTAAGGTGGGTGTTGAACTCCATCAAGGGTGCATCTTGTCTCCACTCCTGTTTGTGGTTTTCATGGACAGGATATCAAGATGCAGCCAAAGTTGGAGCAATGTCCAGTATAGGGGGCTAGAGATAACATGTTATTTACAGATACACCATGTGAACCAGGGCTCTGGTGGAGAGAGATTATATCTTACAATCAGCTTGGAAACATCTGGATGTCCTCACAAACAAATGGATGCACAAATGAATGGACGGGTGGGCAGATGGGCACAGGGATGGACAGTAAATGTATTCTTTTACTAAAATGCATTCTTATACTCAGGTGGTAGAGCGGGTTGTCCAGTAATCGTAGGGTTGGCGGTTCTATTCCTGGCCCACATAACTCCACATGACTCCACATGCCTAAGTGTCTTTGGGCAAGACACTGAACCCCAAGTTGCTCTCGATGGCAAGTTAGCACCTTGCATGGCAGCTCTGCTACCATTGGTGTGTGTGTGTGTGTGTGTGTGTGTGTGTGTGTGTGTGAATGGGTGAATGAGACACAGTGTAAAGCAATTTGGATGAAAGCGCTATATAAATGCAGACCATTTACGTGATATTTCACTCATATGACAGACACAGATCTTTAATAAATCAGGATCCAAGTACACAATTTATCACCTGCACCTTCATACAAGTTTCTCTGTAGGTGTGTAATGGTCCATCTTTTACTCTGTACAAAATATTGACTACATGTCCATCAGTGGAAAGGATAACCACTGTATATATCTATCTCTATATATGTCTGTCTCTCTCTCTTTCGTACACTCATCCATATCTAATGAAACACATCAGCTGATTCTCTTTATCTGACAGGTTGCTGGACATCTCTCTCTCTCTCACACACACACACACACATACACACACATACACACAGTTAGCCAGGAACCACATGGCATCAATCTGTGGGCTTAGCATTCATTATCATTGGCATTATTTACCGAGATTCCTCATCACACACACACACACACACAGTGTTTTTCTTGTATCCCAAACAGCTCTTTTCACTTCCTTTTCTTTTTATATCTTTTTATGTTCTTGGTGTGTGTGTGTGTGTGTGTGTGTGTGTGTGCGTGCGTGTGTGTGTGTGTGTGTCTAATTAGTGCATCTACATAATAACAGTTACAGACAGGAGCAGTGTGTTCTCCAGCCAGAGAACCATCATGGCTAAATAAAAGGAACAATTCACACCTTCACAGGCTGAATTTCCCTAAAACCCTGTTCCCTCCTGTCTCAGTCCAATAGAAGGGAATACCCCTTCAATAACTAGAACCAGCCCACACAAGAACAAACAGGTTTATTTCTCTGTGATAACAGTAAAATAGTTCTTTAGTTTGTTCCCCTGGGAAACATTTCTATCTAGAACCCTTCTAAAGTAAATTCCAAGTAAAACCATATTACTGTGACTGAAGCAGTGTATGTGTGACTGAAACGGTGTATCTGTGACTGAAATGGTGTATGTGTGACTGAAGCAGTGTATCTGTGACTGAAACGGTGTATGTGTGACTGAAGCGGTGTATCTGTGACTGAAGCAGTGTATCTGTGACTGAAATGGTGTGTGTGACTGAAGTGGTGTATCTGTGACTGAAGCAGTGTATCTGTGACTGAAATGGTGTGTGTGTCTGAAGTGGTGTATGTGTGACTGAAGCGGTGTATCTGTGACTGAAGCGGTGTATGTGTGACTGAAGCGGTGGGACTGAAATGGTGTATATGTGACTGAAGCGGTGTATGTGTGACTGAAGCGGTGTATCTGTGACTGAAGCGGTGGGACTGAAACGGTGTATATGTGACTGAAGCGGTGTATGTGTGACTGAAGCGGTGTATCTGTGACTGAAGTGATGTGACTGAAATGGTGTATCTGTGACTGAAGCGGTGTATGTGTGACTGAAATGATGTGATTGAAGCAGTGTATGTGTGACTGAAGTGGTGTATCTGTGATTGAAGTGATGACTACTTCAGTCACATGTACAATGCTTCATCATGTCTGTAACTGAAGCGGTGTGTATATGACTGAAGCGGTGTATTTGACTGAATTAAATTCTATTTATATAGTGATTTTAACAATGGACATTATCATAAAGCAGCATTACAGAATTCCAGATATAAAATTTAAATGACATTTTTTATTTATCCCTAATGAGCTAGTCAGAGGTGACAGTAGCAATAAAAAAACCTCCCTGAGACAACATTAGGAAGAATCTTTACTCAAAAGGGAACCCATCTTCACTACAATAGGTTGGACTATTGTAATGTCTTGCTGTCTGGATGTTACAGTGAAGCAGAACCATTAGTAATATTTCCAATTTTAGCAATATTTCTGACATGAAAAAGGCTATCTTAATAATATTATGTGCATGAGCTTTGAATGATAGACTGCAGTCAATAATCTCGCCAAGGTCTTTTACTGCTGCAGATGATGCAACTGAAAGGCCATCCATACATAAACAGAAAGATTACTTCTAAATATTTAAATCTTGTCAGAATTAAGTAGAAGAAAGTTAAGATTCAAGATTTCAAAATTGAAGAATTTTTTTTGTCACATACACAGTTATATGTAGTATATAACTTGCAGTGAAATTAAAAAGTTACTCAGCATCCAGTGTCTAATGTCCTTGTAGAATCCTGGTGTGTATGGGTGGGAAAGAGAACTCAGGAGACAGGCGACTTGTGGCAAAGCTTCAGGCTCCTTTTATTTGATTTCCTTTTTATTTTGCGAGTGCTTTTCAGCATTTCAGCTCAGCATTTCACAAACACTGAGTTCTGCTCCTCTCGCTCTTTCTCTCACGCTCTCTCTCTTTCTCTTTATCTCTTTCTCTCTCGCTCTCTCTCTCTCGCTCTCTCTCTTTCTCTCTCTCTCGCTCTCTCTCTCTTTCTCTCTGTCTCTCTCTCGGGTTCACAGCTGTCTAAAATTTAAACAAACAAAGTCAATTCACCGTGATCACACACAGGTGAGAATCATCACACGTTACCCGCCAGTTCAACCTGCCTCCTGTCCATCCACAGTTGACGCTCGACCATGCCCCTGTGCCATAGTTCATTACACATTCCTCAACTTTGTTAAGCTGGTGTCTGTCACCTGACTGCTGTGTGTCACTGCTGTGTACGGCATAGAGTACCGTGTTTCAAAAATTGTTCTCAGAGGTAGTATATTCATTTTATTCATATTTATCATATATAAAGAATGTAATATTTCATGAATGTTATTCCCATGCAGTATGAAAACTGCTGATCTGCAACCTTTTCTAGGATCTTGGAGATCACGGGCCAGTCTGATATTGGCCTATAGTTAGATAGTTGACATGTGACTAGGTCAGTTTTTTAATCAGTGGTTTGATAAATGCTTGTTTAGGGATCTAGTACACAACTAATGTAAATTAGTTACATGAATACTGTCTCTTGTATTGAAGTAAAAGGTTTGTGTTTATGTTGGGTTCAACATCTTTAACAGTTCTTTGTGTTGGGTTCTGCATCTGGTCTAAACATAGAGCTGTAGCTCAGCAACCTCAACATCACTCACATCACACACACTTCTGTTCTGTAAAACAACACACATTACACAGAGTTTCATCAGTTAAACTTACATTTCCTCTGTGAGTATTCCAGTCCTGCTCTGTGTGTGTGTGTGTGTGTGATTGATCACAATGTGAATGCTTTACAAAAGCTAATCTCAGGACAAATCAATGAAGCATCATCCTTGAAAACAAACAAAAACAAAAAAGTAGGAGAGGGAAAAACAGAGAGAGATTTAAAATCCTTTAACACCAAACACTTTATTTCACAGCTGTGTGGTAATGAATGCTGATCTGAGCAAAAGTATATATGAATGACAAGTAACAAGTGCACATGATTAATCAGCTTCAGCTGTGTGGACACAAGCTCTGCTCACTACTCCTTTATTTATACTGCATACATATATACATATGTAGCGAGGTGAAAAATAGTGTCCTTATTTAAATTGATTCATTCATAGATAAGTTATTAAATAGATTTAAAGGGTTAAAGATATTATGTGTGATGCTATACTACCTGTGTATTTGGGAGTGGATGAAAAAAGGGTCAGTTTGAGTTGTTGTGTTAATGGACCAATCAGGAGGGAGTTACAGGTCACCGGAAGGTCGAGGAAAAAAAAAACGCGAGAGAGGGGGAGGGGAGAGAAGCGCGCGCGTGTAGAAAAGATGTGTTAATTCGCTAGCTGCAGGTTTTTTCTTTCTTTCAAGTACCATCACTGCGAGTTAAGTGGTCGACCAGAGCACTATATGTAACTGTAGCGGTGTAATAAGCTATCAGTGGAGAGTATAACCTCGGCGAGACGTTATATTACCGTGGAAAGAGTATAATAGATAAGAGCTAGCTGTTAAGACTTACAGACTAGTGCACATGTGGATTTTGCTAAGAAGTTAGCGAACAGCCGACTGGAGGAGCAGAGACTATGTTTGTCACGGAGAAAGGAGCTGTGGACTTCGCGGATGACTGTCTGTGTGTGAATATTCTCTTCTTCTTATCTTGCAACGACCCTGCGTGACTGTGACCCCATTGTTGATCAAGGTACCATTTTTTTGTTCTTGCCCTCGTGGTGAAGCATCCATTTTGTTTGAGGCTTCTACGCACTCCAGCTACATTGAGGCCTGCAACGGGGAACTTGGTACTAGTATTTTGTTTGTTTATGGGGTAATGTGGATTTTTTCTTGGTTGATCTGTGACGTTTAAAACTTATTAAGGGATTCTGAGAACTGTTTATAATTTAAAACTGTAGTTGAATGTTTGATGACTGAACTTTCTTGTTAAATATTGTGTCTCTATTAGTAAAAAAGGTTAAAGATTTAAGCATTGGTTTGATTACGAGTGAGTGGTTGGTATTTCTGTTTATAAATAGAAAAGAACTCAGGGTAGCTCCCCAAGTAAAAGGTAGTACACCAATGGGGCGTTACACATATATACATATATACATATATACTCACATACAGATCTCTTTTACATAAAACACATCCATCCTATACAAAACAAAATCCCTCATAAAATTAAATGAAATTCTCTGTTAACACAGTTTCAACAGAAAGGACAGTCCATATGTATATTGTTAGGTGAAGATGAACAGACTTGCAGTTAAATACTCATAATCAATATCACTAATAATTATAGAATGTACAGTAAAATAGAATAATGTAAGTAATACTAAAAATATTAAGAATAATGCTCTCAGGAATATGGAACTAAAACACAGGAGTATCAGTGCTAATATGTTAATGTGTGAATGTAAGTCAGAGACATAGACATTGGCACTACCTGGCACTACCAGGTTTTAAGTTTAAGGGGGCAATTAGTTTTTCACATGGTTGATAGGTGTAGGATAACTTTTTTGCATCAGTAAAAATAAATAGATAAAAACTGTATTGTGTGTTTACTCAGGTTGCCTTTGTTTTATGTCGTATTTTGTTTGAAGATCTAAAACTATATAGTATGACATATACACAAAAACAGAAGAAATCAGGATGGGGCAAATACTTTTTCACATCACTGGGTTTAACAGGTGTAATTGGTGTATAAAACGTGTTATGGGTGTATATAATACAGAGGTGTATACAACAAATGTATAAAACAGGTATAAGATAAGATAAGATAAGATAAGATGTACTTTTATTGGTCCCCCATAGGGTAAATTCAGATTGACACAGCAGCACAAGTAGGATGAGTAACATCAAAGAAAGAAAGAAAATAATTTCCATAAATACCTACACAATAAAAATAATAGAAACAATAAAAGAGATCTGTGTGTATGTACATATGCTAGAAGGTGTACCACAGGTCACACCCTTACTTTCTCACAATGTAACAGAATTAACACGGACTCTGACTCTGAAAGCTATGCTAACAGAAGTCATGCTAACAAATAGAGAGATAAGTGTACACAACTGCACAGATTTCAGTTTTTCACCATATAAGGAATACATAATATTAGAAAAATACTTCAAGATTCCTTTTTTACTTCTCTGACACAAAACAGGGTTTTCAGAAGAACCTGTAGCATTTTTAAACAGACATGAAGAGAAGAGGTTCTTCTACAGAGATTTAAGGACATCACAATTACTGACATTCAGAGAAAACAGGTGTGTTACAGTGCCATCTCTCCACTATGTTAATAACAGATCTGTGTGTGTGTGTCTGTGTGGGTCTGTGTATGTATGTGTGTTATACTTGTGATTTATGGCCTTCTGTATGTAGGGCTTTTTTTCTTTCATTTTGACTTACAATTCATCAGAAAAGTAATAAAGCAGGAAGAATGACACACAATTTCACATCATTCTCTTCTGATTAACTATGAGCATGAAAAACATCAGCACCTCAATTAGCCATGATGTCTGCAACATCTGCAAGACAACACACACACACACACACACACACACACACACATTGTAATGCACACAAAAACAAACTGCTGTGAAAATGATCCTTAATTACACTCAGCATTAGCAGCGTCACATTTGAACACTGCTGCGGCATAAAACAAAGACATTAATGTTGAGAAAAATAAACATTTTATTAAAAACAACATGAAGTGAAATAAGTAAGTAATAACACACTTTAGGTTGTGGTGTTATAGGAAAATAATCAACACAGTGGTTGTGTGATGAAGTGTGATGTGAAGAGTTACTTTTACAAACTGCTGACACTGGAGACTCCTTCCAGAATTTTAAAATAAATTTCTCCTTACAAATAATTTCACCACATCATTTATTGTTTACACACAATTCTATTTTAATCTGTTTATGCGGCGTCTGCTGTACACGTCCCTGTGAACGAGCCGTTACTATAGCAACCATAACGTATCAGAACGACTGCATTAATAAAACCCTGCGCTACTGTCAGAGTCGCTGTTATAGAAAACTCATCAACGCCTTCAGATCCAAGAGTTCTACTGCTTTGTGGTATACACACAGTTAATAATTATAGGGTTTTTTTCTTTGTTTTTTATTTACTTAGTTTACTTATTTAGTTATTATTGAAACCCTCTGTTTATCCTTGATGTTTTTCACAAATTTGTGTCATTTTAAATGCTGCCTTAGTTTGGCACTAACGCTAAGCTCAGCATTTAGCATAATATATATTTAGAATGAAGTGTAGGTTTTCTTGCACAAGGCATCGAGGGATTCAGAAGTATTTATAGAGTTGAGATATAGAGATGTTTAGATTTTATTTATGTAAAGATTTTGAATGTAATTTTAAAGCTTTCTGTAAATTGTGCTTAACATTTAATCATTGACTACGTTTACATGGACAGCAGTAATCTAATTATTGACCTTACTCTGAGTAAGATAATAATGTGATTAAGGTGTTTACATGAGTCGCTTTTAGAATACTCCTGTCATGTTCTCGTTTTACATGTTTTAGAACATAATTAGATTAACAGCCCGCATCATTACGTCACCGCGCTACGCCATCCTTCCAGAATTTCATGTATCAACATACAGTTGGTCTTCGTTATGGTACTGTATACAGTTTTGGGTGTTTTTATTAATTTTTTTTACGAACACTTTAAGTGCAGTTAATTATTTGTCATGTTGTACGTGCTAATAGACGACTGCTTGAAGCCATGGGCTGTGTCCCAAACCACGTACTTACCGTCTATATAGTAGCCGAGACACATGTATTTTTCCCCACTACAGGCCTATAGTAGGCAAGTATGCGGTTTGGGACACAGCCGAACTCTCTTGTTCGCCATAAAATGTAAAACTGCCGTGTGTGATCGTGTCCTGTCGCAAAATGTGGTGAAAACTCTCACACGACGTTCATAATGTGATTAAGGTGTTTACATGTCTGTAATACACGTCCAAAATGCGACTAAAACAGGAGTACTCCACCTGTCTTAATTCCATTAGAGCTTTATTCGAGTATGACCTTAATTAGATTAAGGTAAGTAAAAATTGCTGTTTACATGTTAGTTTCTTAATCAAAGTATGGTCTTAATCGGGTTAAGAGTGGATTATTGTTGTCCATGTAAATGCACTGATTAACTCTTAAACATAATTTAACTGCCAGAACATTTACTAATAATTCTTCTAACTTTAAGTAATGTGTATAAAACAGAAACACAGTGAGGCGTGGAAATGAGTTACTGACAGAGAGAGTAAATAAAATCATCACCTCACTTCAAAACCCAGCATATAAATCTGGACTAATCACACACACACACACACACACACACACAGACACACACAGACACACAGACACACACAGACACACAGACATACACCCACACACACACACACACACACACACACACACACACACACACACATGGGTTGTGATGTGCAGTGGGGGATGGGTGAGTGGTGAATACGGGGAGTTCTGGGGTGGAAGGTGACTCATGGATAATTATCAGATGTGGAAACTGCTGTAATTGACTTCCAGAGAGAGGAACATCTATTTATAACCAAAAAACAATTTACTGAGGAAAATAATTAAAAACATTTTTTAAAAACCTCCATAACGAAAAATATTAACAGATTTCAGCTTTATTTATTCAAGCTTGTGTTAATGGATGTGTTAGATGGAGTGTGTAATGAAACAGGAAGTTTTTATTTCATTAATTATCTGTTAGCATTCACACACACACACACAGACATTCACACATTCACACACACACATTCACACACACACACACACACACTCACACACATTCACACACACATTCACACACACACATTCACACACACACACACACACACTCACACACATTCACACACACATTCACACACACACACATTCACACATTCACATACACACACATTCACACACACATTCACACATTCACACACTCACACACACACATTCACACACACATTCACACACACAAACACACACACATTCACACACACACACATTCACACACTCACACACACACACATTCACACACACATTCACACACACAAACACACACACATTCACACACACACACACACATTCACACACACACACACACATTCACACACACATTCACACACACATACACACACATTTGCACATTCACACACACACACACACACACACACACACACACATTCACACACACACACTCATACACATTCACACACACACATTCACAAACACACACACACATTCACATACACACACATTCACACACACAGACATTCACATACACACATTCACACACACAAACACACACACAATCACACACACACAAAGTTCACTTCCTACAACTGTTTCATTTCAGTCCAAAATAAAAATTAAACCGTTATTTATTTAATTGCACAGTAGCTACATGGTAACATGTTATAACTGTGATTAGCATCTTTAAATGGTAAATAGCACACTTATATAGCGCTTTACACTGTGTCTCATTCATCCATTCACACACCAATGGTAGCAGAGCTGCCATGCAAGGCACTAACTTGCCATCGGGAGCAACTTGGGGTTCAGTGTCTTGCCCAGGGACACTTTGGCATGTGGGGTCACGTGGGCCGGGAATCAAACCGCCAACCCTACGATTAGTGGATTAGTGGACAACCCGCTCAACCACCTGAGCCACAGATGAGCCACCTGAGCCACAGATCCACAGATCCACAGATCAGATCAGCCACAGATCACAGCCACAGATCAGATCAGCCACAGATAACGTTATGTTAGCACAGATTAGCATGTTTACATTTACATTTATTCATTTAATAGATGTTTTTATCCAAAGGGACTTACAAATGAGGAAATACAAGCAAAGTTTACTGTTTACTGTAATGTTAGCTATGATTATCATGTTTACTGTAATGTTAGTGCGTATTTGCATATTTACTGTAATGTTAACACGGATTAGCATGTTTACTGTAATGTTAGTGTGGATTAGCATGTTTACTGTAATGTTAGCGCGTATTAGCATGTTTACTGTATTCTTAACATGGATTAGAATGTTTACTGTAATGTTAGTGCCTATTAGCATGTTTACTGTAATGCTAACACGGATTAGCATGTTTACTGTAATGTTAGCACGGATTGGCAGGTTTACTGTAATGTTAACACAGATTAGCATGTTTACTGTAATGTTAGCATGTAATAGCATGTTTACTGTAATGTTAGCGTGGATTAGCATGTTTATGGAAATGTTATCTGTGAGTAGCGTGCTAACAGTGATTAGCCTTTCTGCTAATAGAGTTATTTTTCTGATTTTTTCAGACACAATATGATGTAAAACAATCTGCAGTCTTAGTAAAGAAACAAGATGTTCCAGATGACACTAATGTTTGGCTGATCGGAGATAATCAGCACCTGCACCACATTATCACATTATCAGTCAGGGAGGAAAATAAGATTTTACTGAAAGTAAAAGTTTTTATAATGTGTTCTGTTTATAACAGAGTGACTCAGCTAGTCAGGATGTGTGATGAACCAGAGACACACGTTTTACCCAAACAAACAGGTAAAACACGTGAAATATTCTGTTTCTTTAGCGTTCTGTGTGATTGCTGATTTATCACTGAGAATAATCCTCTACACGGTGTAAAGCATAATAATAAACTTTAATTACTTTAGAAAGCACAGAATACAGCAGAGAGCACAACACGCTGCCCCTGTGGAGCACTGAAAATTAATCTACTAATATTTATTTAAATTATAAAATAAACTATTCATTTAAATCTCTCGGATGTGTTTCTCCTGCAGCAGGACAAGCGGACGCGTGATGAATGAGTCAAGGCTAGCTTCAACCGCACACAGCAATATTAGCCGAATTAGCATAAAATAATCACACCTAAGTAGTTAGATTCAGAGTCAGAGTCATTCATTCCCCTTCCAGCATGTTCATCACATGAGAGGAAACCAGTGTGTGACTTTAATGTGAGCTGAAAACCTTCTGAAAAGTTAATAAAATACCTTTATAAAAAAAACACAACACACAAACATCAAAATGAACAGCTGTGTGTTAGTCACAGAATGTGTTTTTATTTATTTGTGTGTGTGTGTGTGTGTGTGTGATAGAATAAGAGGTTATGATGTTATTGCTGTTATAAATGATTATTATTGATTATTAATGTGCAATATCTGGTTGCATTTATTCATTAACACAGTGATAGCTGACAGACTTTGTTCATAAATTGTTCTTTTTTTATTTTTGCATTTTAAATGTCCGAGTTCTGTGTGATCCCCAAACCCTGAACCTGACACACTTCACTGAGGAACACAGCTGGAGAAGGAGAACAAGCTCAGCTGCACGAGTGGTTCATTTAGAGGTTTGAGTGACAGTTTGATGCTGTGGAGTTTCTGTTTTGGTGAAGAATTATGGGATGGTTTACAGAAAGGTCACGTAATCAGATGATGTTCTTACATGTGATTTATATGTGAATTGTTCTATAGACGATCAAGTTTTTCTGGATTTTCCTAAAAATGTCTCGTTAGTCTTCTAAAAAATACCTGATGAAACTGACATAAGGCATAGTGAAGGGATTTCTCATTTTACTAATTATCCTTAATATACTTCCTAACATAACTAATGAACACACACACACACACACCTCAATCACCCCCAACACCCACCCACTGATTCCTGTGGAAGTTGATGTCATTATGTTGTTAGGGATTGTGGGTAGATGAGCTTCCTCCCCATCGCTCTGCACAGAAAATTAACTTCCTCTCCCTCCATCAATTATTCCCCTGCATTCATCTGTCTCTCTCTCTCTCTCTCTCTCTCTCTCTCTCTCTCCATCATCACTTTCTCCTCCTCTCTGTGGATTTGATTATCATATTTTATTATTTCACAATCACTGAATTCCATCTGTTGTGTCTGCTGTGTGCTGTGTATGTGTGTGTGTGTGTGTGTGTGTGTGTGTGTGTGCATGTATGTGTGTGTGTGTGTGTGTGTGTGTGCGTGTGTGTGTTCTGGACTTGAAAACACCACATCACTTTAATTAAAAGGTGAAGGTTTGGACGGTTGTTCATAAACTCTGCTGGGTTCAGCAGGCAACTCTAAACAAACACACACACACACACACACACACACACACACACACACACACTTATCATTTATCACATTTATCATTTATCTTTTATCAGTTTTCCATGTCTGAGCACCTTCCTGTCAGTCTCATGGTGATGATGCATTTCCTGTGTGGAGGTTGTGATGGAACTGCAGCATTTTCAGATCTCGCCATTTTTCACCCTGATTCCTCTCGCATCATTATCCAGCTCCAGCAGGACGCTAACATCATTTTCATAGAGAAATGAGTCCATGAGAGCAAGATGGTACACACACGCATACACACACACACACACAGGCGTGGGAGGATGAATACCCCGTTCTGCAGTGAGACATGCTCGTTTATTTGGGTGGAGGAATGCGAGTGTGAGGAGAATAACGAATCGATCTGTCTGCATTCTGATTTAATATTATCAGCATTTGATTGACTGACTGTCAGAGCGTCCGGCGTCGACTCAGTGCACACACACAACACATCTGTCTTAGTCAGTGTGTGTGTGTGTGTGTGTGTGTAAACAGAATTTCTTTGACTCCATCATGTTCAGAGTCAGGAGCTCTGCTGAAACTGCAGTGTGTGAGAGAGGAGCTCCATGTGGAGAAACAGATCACATAGGAGAAGAGAAAGAAGTAAGAAAGAAAAGGAGTGATAAAGAGAACAAGGCAAAAAGAACAAGAGAGAGGGAGAGAGAGAGTTCAGATTGTATGACCTGACATTTCCCAGGTTTGTTGTCACTGTAACTGATCTGGATTTTCTGTCTGAAACAGTCAAAATCCCCAGAAACTTTTTTCTCCTGCTTTCTGGAAATGATTCTGTTTGTATGTCAGAACCCCTTTCTGTTTTCCACATAAACAACAGGACATCAGGATGAGACAAAGCCCAAAACATGCATTCTCTCTCTCTCTCTTTCACACACACACACACACACACACACACACACACACACACACACACACACACACACACCAGACCTAAAGTGTTTTGGGCTTAAATATCAGCACTCTTATTTCTCACTGTCACTCAGATGGACACACATACTCTGTGTGTGTGTGTGTGTGTGTGTGAGCCCAAACCACAGATTTTCACTTTTCTCAGCTAAGACTTTTCCACCTTATTCTCACTTTCATCTCTCTATCATTTTTGTCTTTCTTTTTCATTGGTCTTAGTTGCACATCTCTTTCATCATTTAACACACCTTTGTAATGTTAATAGTGTTGAACAAATTGCATTAACTAGGAACAGGACCACCTCCAAGATATCAGAAAAGGTTGTACACAGCAGCTATGCTTGTACTTACATAGGAAGAACATTCATGAAATGTATCAGTCAGGATTTAGACCTCATCATAGCACAGAGACAGCGTTAGTTAAAGTAGTAAACTACCTACTATAGCGTCCAAACATCCCAGTTCACCACAACACTCTGTACCTGTGAGCCTCTAGATCTGCTCCTTTACCTAAGAAAAAAATGATTCACAAAAATCTTGAGTGAACAAATATGTTTTCAGCCTGGACTTAAACACTGAGACTGTGTCTGTGTCCCGAACACTAATTGGAAGGCTGTTCCATAACTGTGGGGCTCTATAAGAGAAAGCTCTTCCCCCTGCTGTAGCCTTCACTATTCCAGGTACCAACAAATAGCCTGCACCTTTTGATGGAAGTATGTGTGGTGGATCATAAAAGACCAAAAGTTCTCTCAGGTACTGTGGCGCGAGACCATTCAGTGCTTTATAGGTCAATAATAGTATTTTATAATCAATGTGAGATTTCACTGGGAGCCAATGAAGTGTGGATAAGATCGGGGTGATGTGGTCGTATCTTCTGGTTCTAGATAGGACTCTAGCAGCTGCATTCTGGACTAACTGGAGTTTGTTTATGCTCCTACTGGAACATCCAGACAGTAAGACATTACAGTAATCTAGTCTAGAGGTGACCAAAGCATGAACTAATATTTCTGCATCATGTAGTGACAATATATTTCTTATCTTAGAAATATTTCTGATTCCATTTTTACGAATAATTTGACCTAGAGGGAGCATATATAAAGTAAAAAGCAGTGGGCCTAAAGCAGAACCTTGTGGAACACCAAAGTTAACCTCGGTATGCGTGGAGAAGTCGCCATTTACATCTACAAACTGATAATGATCGGTCAAATAAGACCTGAGCCAGGAGAGGACTGTTCCCTTAATGACAACAACATTTTCTAATCTATCAAGAAAAATAGTATGATCTATAGGTTTCCTCCCCCAGTCCAAACCCATGCATGGTAGGCTGTTTGGCATGTCCAAAGCGTCTGTAGTGTATGAACGGGTGTGTGAATGTGTATGTGATTGTGCCCTGTGATGGATTGGCACTCCGTCCAGGGTGTACCCCGCCTTGTGCCCCATGCCTCCTGGGATAGACTCCTGGTTCCCCCTTGACCCTGAATGATAAGCGGTATGGATGGATGGATGGATGGATTATTTTTGTTATCTTCAATTTGGGGGAGAAATATTACCAATTTGGTTTGACGCCATTTACGTTCTAATTGTGGAGTGGTCTGTTTTAAGGTGCGTGTGTGATCGTTATACCAGGGTGCTAGCATTTTCTCTATAATTATTTTTCTTTTAAGTGGAGCTACCTTATCTCATGTGTACTGGAACGTTTACTCTAAGCATTCAGTCACTTGATCAAGTCATTTGGGATAAGACGGTGATCCAATCATAGCTGAAACTCTGGGAGGTTATTGATAAAACTCAGTGCAGTAGCTGACGTGAATGCACGTTTGATGCGATAGCATAGCAAAGTGCTTATATTATGATCAATACGCAATTTAAATGAAAGATCAAAAAAGATTGTTAATGACTGGTACAATAACACAGAGTGTATACTTCACACTGAGTGAGTGGAATGAGAGTCTGTATATATACTGTAGAGTGTGATTGAGTCCAGGTGTCTGTGATTAGTAATAAGTTGAGTTGGAACATGTGTGATGTTAGTTGGGGTCTGTGGCAGCAATGTTTGCAGGCCATGTGGAGTTATGGAAGTTATGTTATGCTGATCAATTTCATTTAATGATATGAATGCTTTCTCCATTTTACAAAGATTTGAGGATGTACGAGAGGCTAAAGGAACACAATCTGCGATATACACAAAATTATGATGGAAACGGTTCAAGGGCAGATTTCTTTTGCGATACACCAAAACTTATGTGACAATTAGTTTTTTTAAAGGATGACATCATCACGCACACATTTTTATCTTTAAAGGCCAATTGGATGGAAACAGGCAGGAGACAGCAAATATTGCAAACTTTTTTATGCACTTTCACTTTGTTGATAACAGAAATGTGCAAAAAGTGGATGGAAACTTGGCTATTGACTTTTTCTCATCCCTCTCCCTCACCATCTGTTCATTCCTGCTAATAAATACTTCCTTTGTTTTCTCCTCTTTTTTTTTATCCCTGTCCTCTGTTTCTGTTTGAAAACATACTAGATTGTGTGTCTTTTTTCCTTTGTTGTCTGTCTGATCAGTTCAGATTCAAACACACTTCACTTCCTCTCCAGTTCAGCTTCAGATCAGCAGATGTGTGTATTCCTGTCTTTCTGAGACATCTTCTTGCCACATGCACACACACACACACACACACACACACACACACACAGACACACAGACACACACATTTTGTAGTCATGTGTAAAAGCACAGTGCACTTATAAATTTCCACAATGCACTGCAGCAGGTCAGTGTCTAGTCCATGAACTCTAACAGCCACCGATTACCCACAATGCACCAAGACACTCCAGAAATGATGGAGTGAATGAGTGTGTGGTCTGGGACATGACCACATTTGTGATGCCGTTTACGTGGCACATACGCACACACACACACATACACACACACACACACTCTGCCCCGCTGTCATGATAAATATCAGTAATACATGTAATAGAGTTAGAGGCGTATGTGATGCTGTTTTTCTCATTCAGCACAGCAATAGAGACAGATTCTCTCTCTCTCTCTCTCTCTCTCTCTCTCTAACACACACACACACACACGCAGTTATTCCTCAAAAAGGAAAAACACAGAACATAAACACAGCTGTGTGAAAAAATCACTCATTTAAATTCAGAACATCTTCTAGTATACCACAATAGCATGTTGTAGGGAAATTAGCCAGCGGTGGGTGGAGCACAGACACACGGGAGGCCGTTGTCATGTTGCCAAGTGAGTTTTTTTTATTTATAATGTTCTGGAGGGTATGAGTGAGTGCAAGTGTGTGTGTGTTTGTGTGTGCTTGCGCGTGGGCGTGACAGCGTGTGGTGAGAGTTCTGAGGGTTGCGGGGTTGCCGGAGTCGCTCCGGGGCTTTCCAGAGAAACGGGGCTCTTCTCGGCCGTCAGGCAACGCCGTGTTTGTAGCCAGGAAACGGAAGCTTTGCCCGGGTCTGAGTCATCTGCAAGAGAACAAACACACACAACGCCGATTAGACAATACACGCAATACCAACCATACTAATAACTGGCAGAAAGCCATGCGCACATGTCACATGAGAGGTCTCTCTCCTGTCGAGCGGAAGAGCGGCCTTTTATACTCTCCCCTCGTCTGCTGGATGGTGGAATTTTCCCGTGCGGCGTGCCAGTCATCGGCCGAGGGTGTTTCGACCGCTCCGCCCCACCGCCACGTGCTTTCCGACTGTGCAAAACATTGACGCGGGGCCGTCTCTTCAATGCCAGTGTGGTAGTCGGGGGAGGAGCGATTTTAGTATCTTGTGCGTCGGTCCGTCGCAACAGTACCCCCCCTCAGCTCCAAGCCTACTGCCGCTGCGTGCCTGGCCCACAGTGCATCCCGTCGCGAGAGCCCATCCGCATTCCCATGGTGGGCTCCTGCCTGGTGCTGGACCTGGAAAGAGAAGTCCTGTAATGCCAGGAACCATTGGGTTACTCTGGCGTTAGTGTCTTTGGCCTTGGCCATCCACTGTAGTGGGGCGTGGTCTGTCACCAGAACGAAGTGCCGCCCGGCCAGATAATATCGGAGCTCCTCGACGGCCCATTTTATTGCCAGGGCCTCTCTTTCCACAGCTGCATATTTCTTCTCAGCGGGGGACAACTTCCGACTAATGTAGAGGACCGGGTGTTCCTCTCCGTCGAAATATCTGTGACAGAACTGCGCCCAGCCCGGTTTCGGATGCATCTGTGTGCATGGTGAATGGAAAGGTGAAGTCTGCGTGGCGTAGCACTGGAGCGCTGGTGAGGGTGTCTTTCAGGGCTTGGAAGGCCCTCTCTGCTTCAGTTGACCACTTCACCCAGTTTGGCTGGCCCTTTTTCGTGCGATCTGAGAGGAGGGAGGCTACAGAGGAGAAGTTAGGCACGAATCAGCGATAGTACCCCCGCCAACCCCAAAAAGGCACATACCTGTTTTTTTGATGTAGGCTGGGGATAGTCTTTTACCTGCCTCAATTTTCTTCATCTGGGGCTTTAGCAGGCCCCGGCCGATACGGTACCCGAGGTACTGTGCCTCTGTTAGCCCCAAGTGGCACTTTTTGGGGTTGGCCGTCAGCCTGGCCTTCCGGAGTTCCTTCGAGACCTCCCCCAAGTGGAACAGGTGGTCCGACCATGTGGAGGAGTGAATAGCCACATCGTCTAGGTATGCAGCTGCGAAGAGACGATGCAGGACAATGTCAATTAGTCGCTGGAACGTCGCGGGTGCCCCGTGGAGCCCGAAGGGGAGAACCTGGTACTGCCAGTGACCGTTCGCCATGCTGAAGGCCGTCTTCGGTCTTGCCTCTGGGGCTAGGGCCACTTGCCAGTATCCCTTGGTTAAGTCCAGGGTGGATATGAATCGGGCCCTCCCCAGTCGCTCCACTAGGTCATCCACTTGGGGGAGGGGATAGCTGTCAAATTCTGAGACCTGGTTCAGCTTCCGGAAGTCATTGCATAGCCACATACTTCCTTCTGGTTTCGGCACGACTACGATGGGGCTGGACCAGGGGCTATTGGACTCCTCATTGATATTATCTCACAGCATTCATCCAATCTCCTCCTCGATAGCCTGGCAGCGGGCCTCCAGGACCCGATAGGGCCGCTGTTGCACCACCACTCCCGGCCGGGTTTTGATTTCATGGTGGACCAGTTGCGTCATCTCTGGGGAGGTAGAGAACACATCCGTAAATTTACCCACCATCTATGATAACTCCTGTCTTTGCCCAGGAGTGAGGTCTTCACCCAGCTGGACCAAGGTACTCTCATCATGTTCTGTCTCTAAGGTCGTGAACGCAGACACTACTGGTGCTGGCTCTACCCACTTCTTTAGCAGGTTTATGTGGTATGTTTGTGTGTCTGCTCGCTTACCGGGCTGTTGCAGGTGATAGTTCACGGCCCCCTTCCGCTCACGGACTTTGTATGACCCTTGCCATCGGGCTAGGAACTTGCAGGCACTGTTCGGCACCACAGTGGGTGTGGGCACACCACGCCAGGATCTCCTTCTTCATCTCTCCATAGTTAGCTGCAATCTTCGCGGCGGGTGATGCATTCAAAGTTCTCTAAGTAGGCCTCGATGTCGTCCTCGGGGGTCAATGGGGAAAGCAGACATCGGACCTCGCGGCCGGGATCAGGGAGAGGCGTGGCGGCTGCGGGAGTTGCTGTTTTCAGGGCCACTAATTCCTGGGTCACGGCCTGTAGGCTGTGCACGAGCTGCTGTGTCACGGTCTGCTGCTGGAGGTTTGCCTCCAGAAGGCGTTGCAGCATGGGGTACATTTTTATTTGCCCAAAAAACAAAAATTCTCCCCTTTTTTTTTTTTTTTTTCAGATGGGTGGGCCTGTGCTCATGCCCACATCCTCCACCAGTGTAGGGAAATTAGCCAGCAGTGGGTGGAGCACAGACACACGGGAGGCCGTTGTAACGTTGCCAAGTGAGTTTTTTTTATTTATAATGTTCTGGAGGGTATGAGTAAGTGCGAGTGTGTGTGTGTGTGTGTGTGTGTGTTTGTGTGTGCTTGCGCGTGGGCGTGACAGCGTGTGGTGAGAGTTCTGAGGGTTGCTGGGTTGCCGGAGTCGCTCCAGGGCTTTCCGGAGAAACGGGGCTCTTCTCGGCCATCAGGCAGTTCAGTTTGTTTGCAGATTTGCTCATGTCCTGGTGTAGCTCAGTGTCTAGAACTTACACATGAATTGAAGTCAGGTGTCAGTTTGTCACTTACGATGTCATTCTCCATTTCTTTCTGATTATCCAGAAAAAATCAACAGAATAAAAGAGGAAATTCCTCTTGATGAGGTTCTCTTTGGGTTCTGATTATACAGAAAGAAATCTGTACATTATTACACACATATTTCCTCTCAATTAAGAGCATTAAATCTGCATGATTTTATCATATATTTGAGGCTGAAACACACACACACACACACACAAACACACACACACACACAATGTGCTTATTATTTAGTGTTTGTACTGGAAGGTGTGTGACTTCTAATCTAACAGAGGCAAAACCTTACTGAGAGGAAAAGAGATGGAGACATGGAACCCTGGTATAAAATGATCAAATCTGACATCTCCCCAAACACCTTCTACGATCCCCACAGACATTGCCTCCAAACACCTCCCCATAACACACTCCCAAACACCACCCCCAAACATTCCCCAACACCCTCAACATCTCCAACAGCCCCAACATTCCCACAAACATAGTCTCCAAACATCTCCCCAACATCCCCATCTCAAACACCTCCACAAACATAGTCTCCAAACATCTCCCCAACATCCCCATCTCCAACACCTTCACAAACATAGTCTCCAAACACCTCCCCCAAACATCTCCCCAACATCCCCATCTCCAACACCTCCACAAACACAGTCTCCAAACACCTCCCCCAAAAATCCCCACAACACCCCAAACATCTCCAAACACCTCCCCCAAACATCTCCACAACACCCCAAACATCTCCAAACACCTCCCCCAAACATCTCCACAACACCCCAAACATCTCCAAACACCTCCCCCGAGCACCTCCCTAACACCCAATACAATTCCTCCAAACACCTCCCCCAAACATCTCCTCACCATCCCCAAACACCTCCCCCAAACATCTCCCCAACATCTCCATCTCCAACACCTCCACAAACACAGTCTCCAAGTCTCCCCCAAACATCTCCACAACACACCAAACATCTCCTCAACATCCCCAAACATCCCCTCGAAACATCTCATGTCAGTTTAATTAATAACAATGACCTGACCAGTGGACTAATTAAGCTCCACCTCCTCTCATTTTATTTCATTTATATTAATGTGTGTCTCGAGTGTCGTGTTTCAAGTAATTGATTCATAATTACAGAACACAGCAGTAACAAGTATTTATCTTTAACACATTTAATGACTGCAACTTTAATGAGTTAAATTATTAGTGTGAAACATTCCACTGATTTACAGCTTTAACCAGACAGAAGGCTCAGTCATCTGATCATCACTCACAGGAATGTTGTTCACGCTATGTGTTTTTTCTTTTTACTGTGATTAACATCATGCACCTGAATGGAAAGTGCAAATTTGTGTTGTTATTAAATTCACTCATTAACACTTTTTACTGTCTTAATAAGACACTGCAGCTGGATTGTGATTGGTTGGAAGGTGTTGATTAAAGGAGTCATATAATGATTTTTAACCGTTTTTAAATTTAAATGATTTTGTTTATTGGGTGTAATAGAATAGGTTAATATGCTTTAATGTTAAAATAATGCAATATTTGTCACATACTGTACATTATTGCAGTACCTCTATTCCCAGGCTGCATAAAACGCTCGATTTCTCCAAAGTCCCTCCTTCCGAAAAGCCCATAGTGCTCTGATTGGCAAGCTGACCCGATGCATTGTGATTGGCCAAAAACCTCAAGCGTGTTGTAATGATTGGCTATGATGATGTCATGTGGGGTTAAGGGGCGTGGTCGCCGCCCTGCTTTCTCTCGCTGTCTGTCACCTCCACATTGTGTGCTGACATGCGGCCTCATGTTAAGGTACCATTTTTGGGATGTTTTACTCGGTTAATCCTCTTCTAATGACCAACCTGTAAACATGCGTAAACCTATGGTATTCTGCAGTGTAATAAACGAAGAACAGCACTTTCACTTTATGTCCAGCTGAGTTATATTAGCTTTCCTGCGAAACCTGTGAGGATCTAGCTGGATCCTTACAGTGTGTCGGAAATGTAACGCTCCTTGGGTCAGGTCCAAAGCTTCTAAAGCAATTCTAAGCTCCTAAGAAACTTGTTGTGGGTTTTACTATATCAGTTTGAGCCCGAGTCCAATTCAGGAAATTCGGATGATGAAGCGGGAGCAAGTTTGTACACACGACTTGAGCAGAATGTTTCACAACGGTAAGTTTTTATTCTGTAATTCTCTTACCTTTCAGGTACAATGTAAATTCTGACTTCACCGGCAGGACTAACTGTACTGTAAACAGCTTCTCTGTGTACATCGGTACTCATGCAATATATCTTTGGAAAGCTAAAATTCTTGTGATTCAAATAATATAAACCGTTTCAAGATGCAATAACAACAGCAGCTACAATCAACATCTATGTCAGACCACATACAAACAAACACTTACAAAACTGAGGCAACTTAGCAAACTTTAGCTAGCACATTAGCAGAGGTCTACAACTGAGCCACAACACAAAACTCCGCATGTGAACAGTCAGTAGCAGATACTTCATGAAACAATCAAACACACTTACAGGTTCTGATTCAGAAGCACAAGATTATCTGAGTAAAGTGGGAATCGCTCCAGTTTTCAGGAGTAGTCTTTCTGTATAACCTGCGTTGTTCTCGCGCAGGTTCAGGAAGCTGTCCTCTGTAAAATGCGCTGCGTACAAGCAAACGTTTGGGTTGTACTGCTTAGGAACAGCGTTATAAATAAACAGTAAGCACTGATTCCTGAATTCATCTGTTTTCGGAAGACTAAACAAAGAGGTTTTGCTTTCACACCGAAACACACAGCGTCTCCGCGACATGCGCCAAACAATTCACTGAAGCCCCGCCTTCTTTTTCGCGCCTGACTTTGGGTAGGATTATGCTGATAGTGCACGCTGTGACGTAGCGAAATTATGGAAGTAAGGTCTGGACTGGATTATGGAAGTAATATCTGGACTGAATTATGGAAGTAAGGGCTGGACTGGATTATGGAAGTAAAGTCTGGACTGGATTATGGAAGTAAAGTCTGGACTGGATTATGGAAGTAATATCTGGACTGGATTATGGAAGAAAGGTCTGAAGCAGTGCTCTCTGTTAAATAAAATAAATCCCTTTGGGGAGACTATGAGCTTTGTGACTTTGCACATTTTATACATGCACAAACACATACATTACACACCCAAACAAAAGGAAAACATATGATATGACAACTTTAATTCTCTATAACAGAAGCTCTTACAGTAGCACAGGTTTATATTAACGCGCTCATTCTAATACATTATCGTTTCTATAGTAACCACTCATTCACAGGGATGTGTACAGCGCATGCTCCACAAAAACGGATTTAAAAATGTGTGAAATCTTTGATATGGTGAAGTTTTCTGTTAGGAGATGTTTATGTAATGTTTATGGAAGGAGTCTCCAGTGTCAGCGCTGTGTAACAGTCAGAGGGAAAACTGAATGTTTTCCCACATCTTCAGCACAGAGGAGTTTACACTTATGTAACATGACAAGCTGGGTGTGTGTGTGTGTGTGTGTGTGTGTGTGTGTGTGAGAGAGAGAGAGAGAGAGAGAGAGAGAGAGATTTCACCAACATTCCACAACATTAAATGTAACTATAAATGTATAAATAGTATATCATGCTGTTCTTTAATAAATAAATAAATCTATAATTGTTGGTAAACTGCTATGGGGTTAGAGGAATAAAATACTTGGGGACGTGCTGTTATGTTAAAATAATCAACTTCAGGGTGGTGACAGTAACTCATCTAACTGCTAACATCTTCTTCACACCACTAATCTAACTTAATGCCTGTAACTGTAGAGCCAAATGATTTCCCACAATTCACTGCAGTGTGACATCACAATCCCACACCTCCACTGTGGACTCCTTTTTCTGAAGCAAGAGGAAGCTGCTCTGATATTCTCTCTCTCTCTCTCTCTCTCTCTCTCTCTCTCTCTCTCACACACACACACACACACACACACACACACAGAAGGCAGTTGCTCAGTGCAGTGCATTAGTGTGATGATTGAGTGTGTGTGTGTGTGTGTGTGTGTGTGTGTATTGTGAATATTTGCCTGCAGCTATCACTGAATCTAATCTTCACCCCTCCATCTGATCTCCATTATCACCACCATTACCATATCAACACATTACAGTCCCTGTGTGTGTGTGTGTGTGTGTGTGTGTGTGTGTGTTTTCTATGTTTTATACTTTCTCTTTTCTTTTCACAATTTTTCATGTTCTGTGTACTTTGTTCAGTGTACTTTCCCTCAGAATGACAAACTGCACACTGCACTTCCTGGACAGCTTTAATGCATGATCTTAAACCCCACATTTCATGTCAGGCATCAATTCGCCAAAGCGTTGCTGAGATACACACTCACTTCCTGTTTGAGGTTTTCATCATCAGCATTGTTATTGAGTCACTGATGAACAATACATTTATGAAACCAAAACATCAGGTCATCAGATTCACATTTAATGAAGATTGGACCAGAGTTTGTTGCGCTGGTGGCTGACCTCGATCTGATCATAACCCTGGGACTTGGCACTGATGATTTGTGAGTTATGGACAGAGATGGGTGTCCAGCTGATGGGGGCAGTGCAGGAGCAGAAAACCCTCCAGCATTACTCTATTACTAATGAACACACTGCGCTGTAATAATGAGGAACTGAACATTAACAATGTGACCCCAGAAAAACAGCTGCATTATATTCTTTATTATTATTATTATTATTATTATTATTATTGTTCTTCTTCTTCTTGTTGTCTCCTGCTTTAAGATCCAGCTTTAATGAGGGTGTCATTATGAAAGTCCTGCTGATATTCATCCCCTCAAACCCCTCCTCATCACTGTGTCTCAGGGTGTGTGTGTGTTTGTGTGTGTGTGTTGGGTGTGTTGGGTGTTGGGTGTGCGTGTTTGTGTGTGTGTTGGGTGTGTGTGTGTGTGTGTGTGTGTGTGTGGAGGAAGCTGTTGCTTCAGTGAGGAGCTAAATGTGTAAAGAGACACAGACAGGGTGCCTCGGGCGGTTTGTGTGATAATACAACAGAACAACTGAACCTTCAACTTTCACTCCATCAGAGAAAGACAGAGAGAGAGAAAGAGAGAGAGAGGAGGGAGGGAGCTGCAATGATGGAGGGAAGATAAAGACGGAAATAAAGAGAAATCAAGAGGGTAGGAGAAGGACTGAAAGGAAGTGTGTGTGTGTGTGTGTGTGTGTGTGTATGTGTGTGGTGATCAGAGTTTAATCAGCTGCCATTCGACAGTGGACAAATTACTCACCAACTATCACATTCGTTCATTCACTCATTCATTTTCCTTGCCCTTTTCCTGTGTTGCGGTGGCAGCAGGCTTTGTGGTTCAGTCCAGACTTCTCAATCCCAGTCACAGATTCCAGCTTCTCCTGCGGGGTGATTTCCAGACATTCCCAAGATGACTGTGAGATATAGACCTCTCGACAGCAGGACCTGAGTCTACCCCAGGGATCATTATAGGTCTTGGCCGCAGTGCATTAGCCCAATGTGTCGATCATAATCTATTGTTACAGAATCTTCGATCTATAGGTTTTAGTGAAGCTGCTCTAAAATGGTTTGAAAACTATTTTTTTGAGCGAACTCAATGTTTATGTTTAGAAAATTATAGTTCACCTTTCCATCAAGTAAAAAAAGGAGTTCCTCAAGGATCCATTTTAGCTCCCCTTTTGTTTTCTATTTTTAGAAATGATTTAGTCTTTGGAGTGGATTCCCATAATATACAGTGCATCCAGAAAATATTCACAGCGCTTCACTTTTCCAAATTTTGTTATGTTACAGCCTTATTCCAAAATGGATTAAAATCATATTTTCCTCAAAATAATACAAACACTACCCCATAATGACAACGTGAAAGAAGTTTGTTTGAAATCTTTGCAAATTTATTAAAAATAAAAAACACAAAAGCACATGTACATAAGTATTCACAGCCTTTGCTCAATACTTTGTTGAAGCACCTTTGGCACCAATTACAGCCTCAAGTCTTTTTGAGTATGATGCTGCAAGTTTGGCACACCTATTCTTGGGCAGTTTCTCCCATTCTTCTTTGCAGGACCTCTCAAGCTCCATCAGGTTCGATGGGGAGCGTCGGTGCACAGCCATTTTCAGATCCCTCCAGAGATGTTCAGTTGGGTTCAAGTCTGGGCTCTGGCTGGGCCACTCAAGGACATTCACAGAGTTGTCCTGTAGCCACTCCTTTGTTATCTTGGCTGTGTGCTTAGGGTCGTTGTCCTGTTGGAAGATGAACCTTCGCCCCAGTCTGAGGTCCAGAGCACTCTGGAGCAGGTTTTCATCAAGGATGTCTCTGTACATTGCTGCATTCATCTTTTCCTCGATCCTGACTAGTCTCCCAGTTCCTGAAAAACATCCCCACAGCATGATGCTGCCACCACCAGGCTCCACTGTAGGAATGGTATTGGCCAGGTGATGAGTGGTGCCTGGTTTCATCCAGACATGACGCTTGCCATTCAGGCAAAAGAGTTCAATCTTTGTTTCATCATACCAGAGAATTTTGTTTCTCATGGTCTGAGAGTCCTTCAGGTGCCTTTTGGCAAACTCCAGGCGGGCTGTCATGTGCCTTTTACTGATGAGTGGCTTCCATCTGGCCACTCTACCATACAGGCCTGATTGGTGGAGTGCTGCAGAGATGGTTGTTCTTCTGGAAGGTTCTCCTCTCTCCACAGAGACATGCTGGAGCTCTGTCAGAGTGACCATCGGGTTTTTGGTCACCTCCCTAACTAAGGCCCTCCCCCAATCGCTCAGTTTGGCCGGGCAGCCAGCTTTAGGAAGAGTCCTGCTGGTTCCAAACTTTGTCCATTTACAGATGATGGAGGCCACTGTGCTAACATGCAAACATGCTTTTTATTTTTCTGCTCCCTGGGCCTGGAACCATCTGCAACATGTAGTTAAACTAGAGATATTGCCACCTCTGAGTACTTTCATACGGCTTTTGCAAACGGTGTTAAAGGAGTGTTGTAAGTGCTGTTCTTGATTTTACTCTTATTAATTGTTTTCTATGGGTATTGTTTTCTGTGATTATCTCTGTGTGAAACTCTATGTGCTGCCATCTTGACCAGGTCTCCCTGGAAGAAGAGATTGTGATATCTCAATGGGATCTTCCTCGTTAATAAAGGATAAATAAAATAAAATAAATAAAATGTGGCCAATGTGGATCAGGTGGTAGAGCAGATCAGTCACAAGGCTGGCGGTTCGATTCCCGGCCCACATGTCTCCACATATCGAAGTGTCCTTGGGCAAGACACTGAACCTCAAGTTGCTCCCAATGGCAAGCTTGAGAGAGAGGGAGGGAGAGAGGGAGAGAGAGGGGGAGAGAAAGAAAGAAACAAGAAATGAAAATGAAAGAGAGAATGAGAAACAGTGTAAAGCACTTTATAGAACTGCTAAGGTTAAAAAGAGCTCTATAAGTGCGGACCATTTACCAACCCAAGACTGTTAAGGAACTTCAATTTCTATATACTTTATCCCCCTATTAAAGAACAAACCCAGAAAGTGACTTTGGCCTGATACCGGTGGAGATGTCATGCTCTCTCAACATCTCTTCTCCTTACATTCTTCTGCAAAATGATGACAGTAAGTATCAGATGCTAGCCATCAAACTGGCTGTTGAGGAATTGAGGCACTGGCTTGAGAGGACCCAGCACCCCTTTCTAATCCTTACTGATCATCATAATGTTGAGTAGTTTCACATACTGAAATGCTTCAACACCTAACAATCACAATGGGAGATATTCTTCTGGGAAATCATGAAAGATATACCACAAGCCAGTGAAACAGATCTTGCTCCTGAACAGTGTCCTCCATACAAAAAGTGTATGCACCCACAGCAATGTGTCCATGAGTAGTACAATGGGTACATAACAAAGTAATCTCAGGGCAACCTGCTATACATAGAACAATGTAGTTGGTGAGGAACAAACACCAACATTAAATGAATGTGTGAGAGGATTTGTTAATGACAGTACTATTTATATTAAATCTCAGTTTTAAAGGCAGTTCCTTCCTTGCGCTACTTCCTGTCCCACAGTGTTCCTGTCCCACATCAGACTGGACTTTTTTACTACCGCCGTCTCAAGGTGACACCATGATTTTGGTAAGAGTGATTTTCTACAGATTTCAGCACTCACCCTGTCTCTTCCACTCCCCCACTCACATCTCTCTGATAAGAATTCCTCACCAGGGATCAGTGTTAGCATGTCTATGTTCACACTCAGCCTCAGGCCAGCTTCTGCTTCACAGGGTACATTAGCATTGAACGCAGGCAACATGCTAACTTCAGCACCGTACAGAGATGGCATTTCTGATGAACTACAGCGTCACCTTCGACATCTGTGGTATAAAATAACATGAGAGAACCCGAATAAAAATAGAAATCTGATTGGAGAGAAATAGAAGTAAAGCCTTCATTCATCTGGAGTGTGTGTGTGTGTGTGTGTGTGTGTGTGTTAAAGAATAGACACATCCTTTGACAAAGTGCAGTGGAGCAGTGACGGACCCACGGGAAACCTGAAACATATCTTCTGTGGCAGTGTGTATGTATGTGTGTGTGTGTTAAGTGAAATGAATGATGGCCTCCACTTGACCTGTGCTTTTATTAAGGTTGTTGATGGAGGGTGCTGTAAAAGAAGCAGAGCCTCTCTAACACTTTTATACTTTATACAGCAATTCATCAATACAGTACAATCAGATTAATAAACCTGGTCAATAATGCTACAGCACAACACAGTACACGTTACTCCTACAGGAAGTGTGCTAACTGACACACACACACACACACACAGAGAGAGAGAGAGAGAGAGAGAGAGAGAGAGAGAGAGAGAGAGAGAGAGACTCCTGTTGCTGGTTATTTGATGTAGGAGCAGTAATATGGTGTGTATTTATAGACGAGTGTGTAATGAAATAAGGTGTGAAGTTAAAGTTCTTTTAGCTGGAGGTCACACGGTTTAAGTATTTTTCTGTCCTCTGTCAGAGTTTAGCAGTAATCACACATGCTAACTGCTAATTATCCAGCAAACCAATCTGATCAAGCCAAATGATCAGATGATCATCTCCCCAACCACCAATACTGTGACTGTCACACCTGAATCTATTACTGTAGATTCCAATTGTTGTGTTAAAACAGTGACTGTGTGTATGTGTGTGTGTGTGTGTGTGTGTGTGTGTGTGTGTGCATGCACGTAACAAAGTGTATTTTTCATCACAAGCTGTTTAAAATATAAGATGATCCGTTGTAGTCAGAAGCGTTCACACTCCATCAACCGAGTGACAGCACAGAAAAAACACAACTGTCACACACACAGATCTCAAGTATGATAAACACCAACATCTGACAACAGCTGACACACACACACACACACACACACACACACACACACACATTAACATGAAGAACTAGGCACACATTCTAATTAAAGCCACTTGGGAACAAGTAAAAAAAAAAAAAAGATATTACATCTTTGCCCCAGAAATTCTAAAATATTCATAAGGAGAATCAGATTAAAGCTTTCTGATCTCACTCTAAGACACACACACACACACACACACACACACACACACACACAAACAGCAGGTAATTTCTGATTTTCCACTTTCTCTTTTCCTTCCTGTTCTTTTGTTTTCTAGTTGAACAAAAGCACATCAAACATGGACACAGACATACACACACACACACACACACACACACACACACAGACACAGAACTATACATACACACACACATACACACGCACATACACACACACACACAGACACAGAACTATACATACACACACACATACACACACACAGAACTATACATACACACACACATACACACACACACAGATACATACACACACACACACACACACACACACATTTACATGTGTGGTAATCTCAGAGCTTGGAGTATGAATATAACCCACCAGCACTCAAAACAAAAATATAAGGTGTGTAAATATTATTGTTTAAATATTTTTGCTCCAGAATATTATTGCTCCAGAATATTATTGCAGAACGGAGATTGTCCACAAGAATCTCAGAATCCAGTGGAGTTTCATGGCTTGATCAATCCTGTCCTTATCACCTTGATGACTCCAATCCTTAATTCCATCAACCAGGACTGAAGCACAGAGACTCAGGGGAAGATTCAGGCATTCAGGCATTCAGGCATTGCCTCATGTCACTCAGAATATGCTGAAGTAAAAACAGAAGCCTGAGCACCTCCTCCACACTGACCTTGTGTTTGTGCCATAATCCTGCTAACAGACTCTACCTTGTTCCTGAGATTACCTTGTTCCTGTCGTTTATCTTTCATGGAAAATATAGTGATGGAGGAGTATAGCACTGAAACAAGCAGTGTACATTCTTCCGTCTGCCTCACCGGCCT
>NC_071258.1:36847764-36857764 GCF_023375685.1 Ictalurus furcatus | reverse complement strand
GCGATGTCTCTGATAATGATGCGTTTCCTGTCCTCCATTAAAAAAAAACACATTTGTGTGCTTTAAATGGATGATATTCAGGTTCACCTACAGAGAGATTCTTATTGCAGGTTCCCCTAATAGAGCAAACATTATGCTACAGAGTGCAAAGACGCATAAGGCATGTAGGACACATGAGGTATAAACTGCGCAACAATGCAGGGAAGAAACAGTAAATATCCAGTACAGAAAGTGCAAGTGCACCTGATACGGTGCTATACACAGAATGTATATGTGTCCTGATTTGGTGTGTGTGCTGTTGGAATGAATGATTTATTAGAACAGTCCAGGTCCTTATCCTTATCCTTGATCCGAAGTTCCATCCAGATCTCTAATCACGTGTGGACAGTATCTCCTTCTGAAACTGGAGGAGATACAGAAGCTGTAGTAGCGTAGCCTGAGTGCAGAACTGAGACCAGGCTGTGGTTTGGGTGACTCGAGTCCTTGACTAGTCCTGCTAGCCTTCTGTCTGCATATATAGATGTCCTGCAGGTCTGGCAGATGTTCAACATTACACTCAGCTGAGCGCACCATTATATTATTATTATTTAATTAATAGTCATATTTACTATTTAATATAGTAAATATTTAATATTTACTATCATATTTATGTATTAATACTGGCATTAAATGACATAGGGTTAGGGTTATCACCAATTCCTCCTCTGTGGAGCACGTTTCCGCTTCTGTAGCTTGTGTTTTTGTTTATAAAATCATGTGCATTTTGTTTGGTGTCGTGTCTCCACTCCTGCCTCATCCCTGGTTTAGCTTCCTTGTGTGTGTCTCACCTGGTTTCAATTCATTCATTCATTCATTTCATTTAAACCCTTGTGTTTCAGGGCAAAGTCTGATTCAATTCATGTGCGTTTCTAAATCTTCTTTATTGCCTTGTTTTCCTCATTCAGGTTTATGTCTTGACTTCCTGGTTCTGACCCACACCTGTGCTCTATGTTGCCTGTCTGTGTTATGGCCAGCGCTATGGACTCTGATGATAATTGCTGGATTTGCAGAATAAATTTTTTTGCGTCTTGCTGCTTCTTCATCTCAACCAAAACCATTACAGACACACAGTGATTTACTGGCTCTGTTTACTGACTCTGTTTACTGCCTCGGGTCTGTGTTTCGACCTGGACTGTTTTTATGGCTACATATTTTGCTTCAAGTTTCTAATAAACTCTGCACTTGATGCTGCTGAACTCTTCCCTTTGTGTGTGTGTGTGTGTGTGTTTGTGTGTGTGTTAACATGAAAGTTAGGTCATAACATGCTCTCACACTCACACCTAAGTGTCCTCAGGTTTAATTCGTAATCTCTCTCTCTCTCTCTCTCTCTCTCTCTCTCTCTCACATACACATACACACACACACATACACACTTACACACTCACACACACACACACACACACACACACACACAGTTTAGTGGAGACAGATGGTGTTGACCAACAGGAAACATTAAGGGAGAAACATTGTGCCACTGGTTCACCTCTTGGGAGACACACACACACACACACACACACACACATTTTATCCGGCGGAGATGACAGCAGCTGTAATTACATTACTGAATTATATAAATCTAATCACCTCTACAGTGTGTGTGTGTGTGTGTGTGTGTGTGTGTGTGTGTGTGTGTGTGTGTCAGGGGTGGGATCTGGTATAATTAGGGTTCCTTTAACTACCAAACACACACACACACACACACACACATACACACACACACACACACACACACACACGTTCTACCAAGCCGCAAATGTTGATTTCTGTATGTAACACAAAATACACAATTTTCAAAATATGCATTTCTCACTGAAACCAATCAGCATTTGTCTTTTCTCCAGGTTCAGGTGTTTTATTCTCTCTCTTCCCCAATGACTGATTCACCTCTAAATCAGTGTTAATTCCTGCGGTTACAGAGAAGAAAGGAATCTGGTGACCGAAATACACCAGTCTGTACATTTACATTCATATCAGTGAGGAAACATGCAGATATTTTCATTTAATGGGAAAATAATATATTTCACCATCCAATATCAAGTAAAATACTACTACTACTACTACTACTAATAACAATAAGAAGGAGAGGAATATAAACAGCATGAAATCTGAACTCAACCTAGACATAAAACATAAAATATAAAGCCACTACAATAATAATTCTGACCAAAAACAGAGAGATAGAAATTAAATGTTTCATAAACACACAGAAACACACAGAAACTGATGAGATACCAGTGACATTACTCTGGTCCTGCCTGATCTGTCCTGATGTTCTGCTTGGTCCCTCGTTCAACTGAGGATCACTGGGGATGGCCTGCAGGGACAGCATACAGTCTGTCATGAGATTGCTGTGGATGGAACCACAAAGACACACTAAAGATGATTGTGGCTCATCTCAATTAAATTCGCTTAACTAAAAGTATTTAGTATTTAGTCTCATTCATTAAACAGTGGTTCACTTTATACTATAGACTTAAAGCGAAATCTCGAATGAAAGCAAAAATGTTCATACTCAAGTTCATTTCAACACACTCAGTACTTTTGACTTTATTGTGCACATTTGTGTAAGAGTAATTATTTATAATCACACTATCCGGTGTCACCCAGATGAGGATGTAGTATTAGCACATTTATAGAAGGGGTGTATTTATTTATAATCGCACTATCCAGTGTCACCCAGATAAGGACAGGTTCTCTTTTGTTCCTCTCAAGGTTTCTTCCTCATATCGTCTCAGGGAGTTTTTCCTCACCACCGTCACCTCTGGCTGCTCATTAAGGATAAATTTAAATCTACATCCAGATGTGTGTAAAGCTGCTTTGTGACAATGTTAACTGATAAAAGTGCTATATAAATAAATAAAATTTAATTGAGAGAAAGTACAGTCCGCACAATATTTAATTTCATCCTTACTCCTGAATATTTCGTAAAAAGAATGAACCTTTAAACATTCTGATCAATAAACAAGCTGATATAGTGCAGAACAATCTGATCTTCAGTTAAATCTGATCTAAATTATTCACTCTAACTGAATTATGGAGATGTGAATCCTATAAATCTTTCTTGGCATAATCTCATTTTCAAACACATCAATATCACAAACCCAATATCAGCTTCATCACACACTTTATTTATAAAGCACAATTAAACACAACAGTTTAAAGCTACAAGAGGTAAGATTATAAATTGGTCCAAACATAATGATCTATGTTTTAATTTTATTAGATCATTTTACATCACTTAGGCAAGCTAAAGGTGAAGTTAGGGCATTCTTATTTTTCCGTTGCAATGGCAGAAAGATTTGTATGTCATCTACATATCAATGAAAAAAACATGTATCTTAAAGATAACCCCTATGGGGAGTATATACAGCGAAAATAAGAGTGAAGCAAGGATGGACCATTGAGGAACCCCACAAATAGAGGAGCTGAGGACTATAAAAAATCCACCAAGTTTGACTATAAAGCCTTGACAGATAAGACAGATAAGATAACCCACTGAAGGGCCAGTCCTCGAATGCCAACACAGTGCTCAAGAAGGGACACCAAGATACCGTGATCTACAGCATCAAATGCTGCAATAAGATCTAATAATGCAAGGATTGTACAAACCCCAGACTGGAATTCAATTTAACTCAATTCAGTTTTATTTGTGTAGCACTTTTAACGGTGGACATTGTCCCAGAGCAGCGTTACAGAAATATATAAATTCAGGATACAGATTTTAAATGAATCAATTTATCCCTAATGAGCAGCCAGAGGTGACGGTGGTGAGGAAAAACTCCCTGAGATGATATGAGGAAGAAACCTTGAGAGGAACCAGACTCAAAAGGGAACCCATCCTCATCTGGGTGACACCGGATAGTGCGATTATAAATAAATACACCCCTTCTATAAATGTGCTAATACTACATGCTCAAATAGTGCAGTTGTGTAAGCAGGAAATTCATTACAGTTTCTACATGAAGTCTGTTTTGTTGAACTTCTCCACTGTTCACTGATGGAGACTCGAGTGCAGAACTGTTTGTGGTAATTGTAGTGCTAAAGCTATCATAGCATAACTGTTCATATGAACTGAGGTCCAAAGCATCTTTATGGTGTTTAAGTGGTACCATCCTCAGTAATCTCAGTTATCTTTAGGCTGCACCATGTGGGGACATCCTCAGCAGCAGCATGTGACTTCCAACTAATGAGAACTCCAACCAGAAGTAGCAAGACTAGCTATGACAGTGTAACTAAAAGCGAGAGCCAGAAGGTAACACAGACATGAGGGATCCCTGGGACATAATGCGGCCAGCCACTCCACCATCAACACACCTGGGTTGTGAAAGTGGGGGTGCGACAGCATCCAAACATCCCAGTTCACCACAACACTCTATACCTGTGAGCCTCTAGATCTGCTCCTTTACCTCAAAAAATTATTCACAAAAAGCTTGAGTAAACAAATATGTTTTCAGCCTGGACTTAAACACTGAGACTATGTCTGAGTCCCGAACACTAATTGGAAGACTGTTCCATAACTTTGGGGCTTTGTAAGAGAAAGCACTTCCCCCTGCTGTAGCCTTCACTATTCGAGGTACCAACAAATAGCCTGCACCTTCTGATGGAAGTAGGCATGGTGGATCATAAAAGACAAAAGTTTGCTCAGCTACTGTGGCGCAAGGCTATTCAGTGCTTTAGAGGTCAGTAGTGAAAGTCGATGTGAAATTTCACTGTGAGCCAATGCAGTGTGGATGAGATCGGGGTGATGTGGTCATATCTTCTGGCTCTAGTTAGGACTCTTGCAGTTGGAATACTTCAAGCACTGCATTACTCTCCAAAAATAAGTCTCTAATAGGATAAAAGCCACTTTCTCCAAACCTCTTGAATGAAAAGGCCGTGTAGAAATTTGTCTAAAATATGCCAAAACTGCAGGGTCCAGATTAGAATTTTTGATAAGAGGCTGCACTATAGCAGGTTTAAAGTAAACTGGCTCAGAACATGTAACCAGGCAATGATTTATTATAGGCAGAATACTGGGACCAATAATATCAAAAACCTGTTTAAGAACACGTATAGGAATAATATCCTGGGGAAAATCGGTGGGCTTCAGATGATCAACAATTTCTGCCAGGGTTGTAAGAGAGACAGGCTCAATCTGATTGAAGACAGCAGAGCATATATATGGAACAGATGGGTCATAAACAGGAAATTGGATAAGTGATCTACTAAATATTTGAGAAAGTTCCTGGGGACACATCAGGACAGCCAGAATCAGTAGCATTAACAACAGAATTTATTACTAAATAAATGGTCTGCACTTATATAATGTCTTTTACAAAGTGCTTTACACTGTTTCTCATACACACATTCACACACACACACACTCACATTCACACACACACACACACGCACACACACACACTCACACATTCACACACACACATTCACTCACACACCTTCACACACACACATTCACACACTCACGTTCACTCACACACACACATTCACACACACACACACACACACACATTCACACAGACACTCACACACACATTCACCTACAGTGCATCCGGAAAATATTCACAGCATTTCACTTTTTCCACATTTTGTTATGTTACAGCCTTATTCCAAAATGGATTAAATTCATTATTTTCCTCAAAATTCTACAAACAATACCCCATAATGACAATGTGAAAGAGGTTTGTTTAAAATCTTTGCAAATTTATTAAAAATAAAAAACAAAAAAAAGCACATGTACATAAGTATTCACAGCCTTTGCTGAATACTTTGTTGAAGCACCTTAGGCACCAATTACAGCCTCAAGTCTTTTTGAGAATGATGCTAGAAGCTTGGCACACCTATTCTTGGGCAGTTTCTCCCATTCTTCTTTGCAGGACCTCTCAAGCTCCATCAGGTTGGATGGGGAGCATTCACAGCCATTTTCAGATCTCTCCAGAGATGTTCAATTGGGTTCAAGTCTGGGCTCTGGCTGGGCCACTCAAGGACATTCACAGAGTTGTCCTGCAGCCACTCTTTCGTTATCTTGGCTGTGTGCTTAGGGTCATTGTCCTGTTGGAAGATGACCCTTTGCCCCAGTCTGAGGTCCAGAGCGCTCTGGAGCAGGTTTTCATCAAGAATGTCTCTGTACATTGCTGCATTCATCTTTCCCTCGATCCTGACTAGTCTCCCAGTTCCTGCCGCTGAAAAACATCCCCACAGCATGATGCTGCCACCATCATGCTTCACTGTAGGGATGGTATTGGCCAGGTGATGAGTGGTGCCTGGTTTCATCCAGACATGACGCTTGCCATTCAGGCCAAAGAGTTCAATCTTTGTTTCACCAGACCAGAGAATTTTGTTTCTCATGGTCTGAGAGTCCTCCAGATGGGCTGTCATGTGCCTTTTACTGAGGAGTGGGTTCCATCTGGTCACTCTACCATACAGGCTTGATTGGTGCAGTGCTGCAGAGATGTTTGTTCTTCTGGAAGGTTCTCCTCTCTCCACAGAGACACGCTGGAGCTCTGTCAGAGTGAGCATCGGGTTTTTGGTCACCTCCCTGACTAAGGCCCTTCTCCCCTGAACACTCAGTTTGGCCGGGCGGCCAGCTCTAGGAAGAGTCCTGGTGGTTCCAGACTTCTTCCATTTATGGATGATGGACGCCACTGTGCTCATTGGGACCTTCAATGCTGCAGAAATGTTTCTGTACCCTTCCCCAGATCTGTGTCTTGATACATTCCTGTCTCAGAGGTCTACAGACAATTCCTTGGACTTTATGGCTTGGTTTGTGCTCTGACATGCATTGTTAACTGTGGGACCTTATATAGACAGGTGTGTGCCTTTCCAAATCATGTCCAATCAACTGAATTTACCACAGGTGGACTCCAATCAAGTTGTAGAAATATCTCAAGGATGATCAGTGGAAACAGGATGCACCTGAGCTCAATTTTGAGTGTCATGGCAAAGGCTGTGAATACTTATGTACATGTGCTTTTTTGTTTTTTATTTTTAATAAATTTGCAAAGATTTCAAACAAACCTCTTTCACGTTGTCATTATGGGGTATTGTTTGTAGAATTTTGAGGAAAATAATGAATTTGATCCATTTTGGAATAAGGTTGTCACATAACAAGATGTGGAAAAAGTGAAGCGCTGTGAATACTTTCCGGATGCACTTTACATACACACTCACTCACACACTCTCACACACACATACACATACAAACACTCACACACACACACACTCACTCACACACACACACACACACACACACACACACACCAGTGGCTGCAGAGATGCCATGCAAAGCGCTAGCCTGCCATCAGGAGCAACTTGGGGTTTATTGGGGTTCAGTGTCTTGCCCAAGGACACTTCGGTGTGTGGAGTCATGTGGGCTGGGAATCAAACTGCCAACCCTGTGATTAGTGGACGCCTGGTTCTACCTCCAGAGCCACAGCCGCCCCATATAAATAAATAAATAAAACTCTATGCCTGTGACAATTTTTTCCAATAATTATTACACACACAAATATAAGAATATTTGATCTAAGCTATTTTTAACTGTTTCCTTATCTTTCTGCAAGGAATCTCTCAAAAAGGTTATGACAACTTTAGCCTGTGTTTCTTCCATTTGCGCTCAGATAGAGAAACCATGAGATGGGACAAGATCCAGTGTGTGTCCATGTTTATGTGTCAGACCTGTCACAGACTGAAATTAGATTAAAAGAGTCAATAACATTTAAAAGTCTTTAGCCAAAGAATTAAAAGGACAACATACATAAACCACTGCACACAGCACAGGATTAACCCCATCAATCTGAGCCAACTGAAAACTGCATTAAACATCAGCCTATAAGATTCAACAACCAAAGCTTCTTTTAAATATTGAAGCAAGTCCTCCACCATGCCTTGTTATACAAGAGGAACTAAAAAGTTACAGTCCACCAGTACAAGTTCAGAAAAAGGGCTCAGGTCAAGGGCTGAAAAGATGAAACACCAATCCAGTTATTTCGAAGTCAAAGCTGCTCAACAGTTCACTAGATTCATGTCTTAAAAACACACCTCAGATACAACATCCTTAAATCCTCATATCTCTTTTTTAAATCTCCAGCAGGATGTTAAACATCTCCCACCATGCTCCTGTCTGTCTGTCAGATTCTACATGTGCATACAGACCATAGGCTATCCATGAACAGGAAGGGATGCATAGACTGGATGGAGAAGAACATCAGCCTTAGTCAAAGGTGATTAGATTAAAGCTGATTTATATTTCTAAATATACCTCAATGACATCATCAAGCACCCCTTCAGCTGGGAAATTCCACAATCTGTGACATAGAAATCATTATCATCACTTTTTTTATTTTTAAACTACCAAAATTCTACAGAACTTTCAGATCAGACTGTCAAACACATCTCTCACCAGCAGGGGGCGGGGTTGTGGTCATGTCATTAAAGTGTGAACAGGTTTACAGTTCCTACAGATTTGTGAGTGTGTGTTAATGTCCAGCTGAATGTTCTGAATATACCGGCGTGATGTCTACCTGCGGCTCTAAAATAAATTCTCTAAAATAAATTTAATATTTTAAACCACTTTTCTGTCTTGAAAATCCTTTTCCTATCAGGAAGTATTCCAGCTAGGAACTCTTAATTAAAGTTTCAAATAAAACAAAAAAACTTTTGTTTTGAGTTTGTTTATTAGCTGGGTAAGTGTTAAGTACAAACTCCAAATTATTGCTCATTATTTTCTTCTTAATATCTAGAAACTGTCTGTTCTGGAGTTTACCATTTAGTGTTTTTGTAATTGTTTACCTACATGTACTTGGTACTTGATACACTCTTAGGAAAACTGGTTCATCAGAGGTTCTTTAAGGGTTCAGTGGATAATCAAATCCATCGGGTAGTGTGATGCACAGCTTGGCTGGGTGAAGGAGCGCTGTCTCGTACCCTCACTTGTATAGCTCAGCCATGGAACCTCTGTACTCAGCACGCTGCTTCAATACGTCGGGGTTGTAGTCATCAAACAAGCTGATCATCGTTATGTTTGTCATCGGTATGCTAGCCATTGATGAAGTTCCTTATCTTTTTCTGTTTTCCTTTAACCTTGGACATGGTAGGGTGATTCATACAATTACAGCTAGTTTATGGAGCTATCATTACAACTATAAATGAAAATAGAGAGGTTTAACAAGGGAATTAAGAATGAAACAGCGGGAGCAGGCTGAGCACGCAACTACTCTGCACGCCTCATAACCGGAAGTCAACCGGAATGTCTTTCTGATTCTGTACAGAACATAATCATGTATAATCAGATCAGTCCCAGATGTCCGATGGTATCTGCTCATTGGTGTCCCACTGGACGACATTTTAAGCTCATTGTTTTGTCTTTAGTGACATTTATTAAAGATTCTCCATGTTTTATACAACAATTTAAAGAGTCCCTGTACAATAAGAATTGAAGAGAACCTTCATATAAACTCTAAACTGCATTTTTCTCTCAGATGAGAGCTGTCAGTGTGAGCACTGTGAGAACCTCTTCATTGGATTTACTGAGAAATAATTAATATGAACACACATATCAGTAGATGTCATTAGTGGTGGAAGCAAGAAATTATGTTCTAAAAAATAAGAAAATGGTAATATTGTGAAGTGAAAAATAAACCTGCTAATAACCATGACAGGTCCAGTACTGAAGGTGGTTCTTGTTTTTCTTCTTCTTCTTCTTCCGCTTCTTCTTATTATTCTTACATTATATTAATAATAATAGTGTAACTCTCTGCCAAAGACAATAACAGATTGTAGAGAAGTTTAAGAATGTCTCATGTGTTTTCAGTGTAAATGGTGGTGTTTTAGGCAGATGGCGGTGGGTGTGAAGCTTTATCTGTTCACCCTGCTCCTCAACTCTGCTTCCTCTTTCTGCGGGCGTGTGGCACAAAAACACTGGAAAGGAAAAAAAAGAGGAAATAAATAATAAACACCAGCGCTC
>NC_071258.1:36812764-36842764 GCF_023375685.1 Ictalurus furcatus | reverse complement strand
TCAGTAATGGAGTCTCGGGTGAGTGTGAGCAATGGACTGCATTGCCTATAGTTTTCTCTGTGACAATGGTACCTGCTGTCTCCAAGTGTTTCTGGAGCTCTTTCCGAGTGGTCCTTGGCTCTTGGGCTACTCTTCTGACTATTCTTCTGATTCCCTGGTCAGAAATCTTGTGAGGAGCTCCTGAGCGTTGATGACGGAGTGATGTTGCTTCCACTTGTGGATAATGGTACCAATGGTGCTTACTGGAAGATTCAGAAGTTTAGAAATACATCTGTATCCGATTCCATCAATATGTTTTGCGACAATAAGGATGTGATGGTCTTGGGAGAGCTCTTTGCTTTTATCCATCATGAGATGTTTCTTGTGTGACACCTTGGTAACGAAAAGCCTTTTTATAGACCATCAATTTACTAATCCAGCTGATATTAATTTGCACAGATAGGGGGTATAATTACTTACGGATTTCAGCTGGTTCCTTGCCTTACCTTGCCTTGGAGAACTTCTTTTTCTTAGCGTGTTCAATACTTTTTTCCAGTGTCATTCCACTTTATTACACATAACTTTATTTATGGACTTTAATGTTGTGATTTCTTTATATGTCCGGATTTCTTGAGTTAATACTGATGTCTGGTGAAAATTTCATGTGAATAGCCTCACTGGAAATATATTTAATGATAAAAATGTTGGTGCATTCAATACTTATTTCCCCCACTGTATGTTCCCTATCCAGGATCTGAATTTTTGGGGTGATGGAATTGGGGAGTGTCTGATTATCACTAATAATCTGATCATTATCTGATTTTATATGTCTAGGTGCTGCTCTATATTTCACATTAGGTCTGTATATTGTGCTATTGTATACATTTCATGATTATAGCTCTATAAGTTAACTCATATAAAGTTACCTTTATATGCTCATATATAACATCAGTACCTGACCTCAATAATGCTCTTAAACTATCTGTACATGCCACCGTGATTAATTGTTTTAAGTGGATTAAGATAGAAAGAGACTGACTCCACTAGCTGTATATGTGTAAATATAGCAGCTGGGTAAGTATACGCATGATGAGTCAGTATCTCTGAACTGCTTTTTAAAACTCAAACTCAGAAGCTGTTCTGCCTCCTGAACTGAAACACTGTGGATAACTTGCTCTAATTCATTTCTCAGTGAGTAGTTAACAAGCTCATCTTCCATTTCCATCTTTTATTTCCCAAATTGACGGTAAAATGGAAACCCAGAAACTTCCATTAAACAGAATTACATGCAATGGCTATTAAAGCTAAGACCTCTGTGTCTCTTTAATGTCCCAAATCTAGAGAACACAGACTGAATCATCAAATATGAGTTTCGCCCACATTTAGCCGAGGGATTCGGTTATTTCTGTGTTTTGGACTTTGGTATATCTTAGTCACAGCAAGTGCTTCCGAAACGAGGCACCATAAGCTCCACTTTTAGGACTTTTCCTTGCTAGTGTGTAATAATTAGAGGGAAGAAATCCAGAAGCGCAGGAGAAAGTAAAACACCTCCACATGCTGCTGTGGGAGAAAAATACACGAGTTACAGAGAGGAAATAAAGAACCATGGCTCTCTGTTAATACAACCCCAATTCCAAAAAAGTTGGGACGCTGTGTAAAATGTCAATAAAAACAGATATTTTGCAAATCTATTAAACCCATACGTTATTCACAATAGAACATAGAAAACATATCAAATGTTTTTTTAAGAAAAAAATAATAATAATATCAAATTTCAAATTTGATTGCCGCAACGCGTCTCAAAAAAGTTGGGACGGGGCAACAAAAGGCTGGAAAAGAAAGTGTTAGTAAAAAGAAACAGCTGGAGGAACATTTTGCAACTAATTAGGTTAATTGGCAACATGTCAGTAAGATGATTGGGTTTAAAAGTATCTTAGAGAGGCTACTTACTCAGAAGTAAAGATGGGATGGAATCTGGATGGAAGCAGATGTTGCTGTAAAACCTCTATATACCTTTCAGCATTGATGGTGCCTTTCCAGATGTGCAAGCTGCCCATTCCATAGGCACTAATGCACCCTTATACCATCAGAGATGCAGGCTCTTGTACTGAGCACTGATAAAAAGCCGGATGGTCCCTCTCCTCTTTACTTCTCTTTAGTTTAGGGGATACGGTGTCCATGGTTTCCAAAAAGAATTTCACATTTAGATTCGTCTGACTACAGAACAGTTTTCCACTCTGCCTCGGTCCATTTTAAATGAGCTTTGGCCCAGAGAAGACGGCAGCGTTTCTGTATCATATTCACATATGGCTTCTTCTTTGCATGATGAAGCTTTAACCAGCGTTTGAGGATGGCACGGCAAACTGTGTTCATAGACAATGAGTTCTGGAAGTGTTTCTGAGACCATTCAGTGAGTTGCTCATTCATGTTATTAGACTTTGTTTTGCTAATTAAAGAGGAGTGCTCACCTGTGAAGCACTTAAGTAATAGGAAATGCTGAGGCAGAAGTGTTAGCCCTCGTCGTGTGAAGCCTGAGCTCTTGTGAAAACCGCGCTTGTGTAAAGACTTGCGAGTCTACCTGCACGAGTCCACCGAGCAACGACACCGACAAGACAAGACTCACGCTGCTAAGTATCACTTTCTCAATCTCTCCACCTTTTCCTCCTCTCTTTTCCCCATGCTAATTATCTGTTTACACATGTACACACATGTGTCATCAGTTTATCTCTGTTATTTATCACACACGCAGACCACGGCACACTCCTAGAAAAGTAAGCAACTTCGACAACCTACAGTACGCTCTCTGCATGTGGCCTCTCCAGATTCCTTCTCATTCTCAATCGGGCTTTGGAACTGCCAATCTGCTGTCAACAAGGGAGATTTCATTCCTGCCTTTTCAACCCACTCCAACCTCAGTGTGCTGACTCTGGCTGAGATCTGGATCCATACTGAGAACACTGCCACACCCGCTGCCCTAGCCTCCAACTTCAACTTCTCCCATACCGTGCGCCCCAACTGACGAGGGGGTGGTACAGGTTTGCTTCTCTCCAAAACATGGAAATTTACCTGTCTTTCTCCCTCTTGCTCCAACACTTCCTTTGAATTGCATGCTGTTACTATTACTGACCCTGCGATAATGCACTATCTTGTTATTTATCATCCTCCAGGTCAACTGGGGAAGTTCAACAATGAATTTGACATGCTACAGTCCACCATTCCAGATGACAGAACTCCTCTTGTGGTCCTCGGTGACTTCAACATTCACCTAGACAAGTCGCATGCAGTTGATTTGCTTGCTCTCCTTCCCAAGTTTGACCTCAAGCAGTTCGCCACACCAGCGACTCACAAAGCAGGCAAGCAGCTCCACCTCATCCTCACACATAACTACACCACACACAATATTCTCATTATTCCTCTCTACACTTCTGACCATTTCTTTATTCAGTTTTCTATTTCTCTCCCCTAACCCCCCTCACTGTCTCCACTCTCTATCTCCTTTCGTCACAATCTTCACTCACTTTCACCCTCACACTTCTCCTCCATAGTCACAACTTCACTTCCCTCTAATAGCCACCTCTCCTCACTAGGCTTAAACAACACAACTGACATGCTATGTTCCACTCTAACATCTTCTCTTGACAGCATCTGCCCCCTAACCTGTAGACCCCCTCGCACATCACCCTCTAGCCCTTGGATCTCAGAAGCTCTGCGTAACAACTGGGCCAAGCTAATGGCAGCTGAAGGAAATGGTGTAACTCCCAACTGTCCTCCTTCTCCCCTCTCTCAGAGACTGATTTCTCAAAACTCCTCCTCTCTAGCCATCCCACAACCTGTCCTCTTGACCCTATCCCTTCTCACCTTCTTCAGTCCATCTCTCCCACACTATTACCTGCACTCACAGACATATTTAACACATCTCTCTCTACTGGAATATACCCTACCTCATTTAAGCAGGCCCGGGTTACCCCACTGCTTAAAAAAACGTCACTTAACCTTGCTGCAGTTGACAACTACAGACCTGTTTCCCTCCTCCCTTTTCTTTCTAAAATCCTTGAAAGAGCCGTTTTTAATCAACTCTCCATTTTTCTCACACAGAAGAACCTCCTGGACACCAAGCAGTCTGGCTTCAAAAGCAATCACTCCACGGAGACTGCTCTGCATCCTACTCGAGCTCTCTGCTGCTTTCAATGCTGTGAATCATCAGATCCTCCTGTCAACTCTCTCTGGCCTAGGCATCATTCTAACGGTTCTGTGCTGGGTGGAATCCTATCTCTCGGACAGATCCTTCAAGCTATTTTGGAGGGGAGGTATTTCTGAATCTCAGCAACTCAAAACTGGGGTTCCCCAAGGGTCAGTTCTGGGTCCACTGCTCTTTTCTATCTACACTACATCTCTGGGGCCTGTGATTGTGTCTCATGGCTTCTCATATCATTGCTATGCTGATGACACCCAGCTCTATTAGTCCTTCCAGCCTTATGATCCATCTGTCTCAGCACGTATCTCTTCTTGGTTGTCTGACATCTCAAACTGGATGAGGAACACCACCTTAAGCTAAACTTGGCAAAAACGGAGCTTCTCGTCATCCCAGCCTGTCCCTCAATCAACCACAACCTCTCTGTACAGTTCGGCTCAACCACACTCAAGCCAACCAGGACGGCCAGGAACCTTGGGATGACTTTTGATGACAGCTTGACCTTCACAGAGCACATTTCAACAACTGTGCGGTCCTGTAGGTTCATCCTGTACAACATCAAGAAAAACAGACCCTATCTCACCAAACAGGCTACACAGCTACTAGTCCAGGCTCTTGTTATCTCAAAACTGGACTATTGCAATGCACTACTCTCGGGCCTCCCAGCAGCTCCATCAAACCTCTTTAGATGATTCAGAATGCAGAATGCACGCCTTGTCTTCAACCAGCCCCAAATAACCCATGTCACATCCCTCTTCATCTCCCTCCACTGGCTTCCTGTAGCCGCCCGTATCAAATTCAAGGCCTTGATGCTCACCTACAAGACCTTGTCTGGAACAGCACCCTCCTCCCTCAACTCTCTCCTGAAGGCTTACGTTCCCTCATGCAATCTGTGATCAATTAATGACCGACGCTTAATAGTGTCTACTCAACGTGGCTCAAGGTCCCTTTCCAGAACCTGGTGTTGGAATGAACTTCCAACCTCATATCCGGACCACAGAATCTGTCACCATCTTCACAAAACAACTAAAGACCCACTTACAGCCAACTAACCCCTAACATGCCAACCCCACATTATTGTTTTTTAAAAATAAAAAAAAAACCTTGCACTGACTCTTACACCTCTACTCTGTCCACTTTGCTTCTCTAGAACTCAATTATAAATATTGCATGGTAGCACTACTTGTATTGTTCTCCACTTGATATATCGCTTTGCTTGTATTTCCTCATTTGTAAGTCACTTTGGATAAAAGCATCTGCTAAATGAATAAATGTAAATGTAAATGTAAATTTCCATTACAGAATCATGCCTGTTTTTAATGCAGTGCTGCCTTAGGGCCTGAAGATCATGGGCATGCAATATTGATTTTCACCTTCCTCCCATGCTCACAGAGATTTCTTCAGATTCTCGGGATCTTTTGATGATATTATGTGCTGTAGATGATGAGACATTCATAGTCTTTGCAATTTTACATTGATGAACATTATTCTCAAATTATTCCACAAATTGTAGACGCAGTTTTTCGCAAAATGGTGAACATCTGCCCATCTTTATTTCTGAAAGACTCTGCCTCTCTAAGATCCTCTTTTTATACCCAATCATCTTACTGACCTGTTCCCAATTAACCTCCAGCTGTTTCTTTTTACTAAAACTTACCTTTCCAGCCTTTTGTTTCCCCATCCCAACTTTGTTGAGACGTGCTACGGCCATAAAATTCATAATTACCTTGTTTTTTTCTTAAAATTGTACATTTCCTCAATTTCCTCAGTTTAACTATTGTGAATAACATATGGGTTTATGAGATTTGAAAATCAATGCATTCTGTTTTTATTTACATTTTACGCAACGTCCCAACTTTTTTGGAATTGGGGTTGTAAACTAAACACACAGCGGAATGTTCTCATTATGGATTAGTCAATATGTAAATTAAATCACACACCACACACACAAATCTAGAGATGATCAGAGCAGGAATACATTTTATCCTCTTAAATTATCCCAAGATCAGTGTTTATCTTCCTAATGATCTGGAGATAACAAAAAATCACACAAGCAGCAAAACCTACAAATTGAATCACACCAATTAGGACTGGATCTGCATTCCTGATAATTATATTAGGGTTAGGGTTGTTTCCAGAGGTCTGTATTCCCATGGTCCTGTATTCTAATAATCTTATTTTTTCCAAGTACTGTATTCCTGGAACCATTTTACCAGGTTTCTATATATATTCCAGAACTCTATAATCCCAGAAACATATATTTCCCAATTATTACATTCCCAGAATTCTATATTCCCTCTATGCCTTGGATCCTCTTTTTCAAAAAGCCCTATATTCCATCCACCATGTTTCCATGGTCCTATATTCCCCGAAGGTCCTTTATTGACAGAACTGTATATTCTTAGAACCTGTGTTTCCATTGTCCAGAAAGGTCTTAATTTAGAGAAGCCAGTATTTTCAGGACCCTGTGTTTTTTCCAGGGTCAAATCTTGCTCCTGGAAATCCAGGTTAGGGTGTCTCAGTGGTTAAGGTTCTGAGATAATAGTATGAAAGTTTATGAGTTAAAATCCCCAGATTGTCAAAGATCCACTTCTAAGTTCTTGAATAAGACCCTAACCCACCAAAGCACTCAGCTCTGTGTTTAGACTGAACTGTCTCTCTCAGGTGTAAGTGGTTTCAGATAAAAGCATCTGTAAAATAGATAATAAATAATAAATCAACTCCGTCCTGCCTCCTGCTGTACCTCACCGCATAACTCTCACACTTTTCATCATCTCTAACCATCTCAAAAATCAGAGTCTGAGCTCTAATGTGTCCAGCTGTCAGAGATTATCAGGATAAACACTCCCCCCCCACACACACACACCCTCACACTTACATACACACATACTCACACACGCTCAAACACACTCACACACACATACACTATAAATGTACAACAGACAGCCCAGTAAAAGAGTAAAGATCTGGACTCAGCATTCAGCATTCTGAATGCTCTTGAATTCTTTCAACTCAGAGAAAATGTTTACATACACACTGCTTACAAACATCACCTGAATATAGTAGACATTGTTGTGACCTCCTTTAATGAGTTCAGGTTTAAATGCTCTCACTCCATTACAGATTAAAATCAGATCAGGTGTGTGAGTGTAAAGAGTGTGTAAAGAGTGTGTAAAGAGTGTATAAAGAGTGTGTCAAGAGGGTGTAAAGAGTGTGTAAAAGTGTGTAAAGCGTGTGTAAACAGTGTGTAAAGCGTGTGTAAACAGTGTGTAAAGAGTGTGCAAACAGTGTGTAAAGAGTGTGTCAAGAGTGTGTAAATGTGTAAAGCGTGTGTCAAGAGTGTCTAAACAGTGTGTAAAGAGTGTGTAAACAGTGTGTAAAGGGTATGCAAAGAGTGTGTCAAGAGTGTGTAAACAGTGTGTAAAGCTAGGTAAAGAGTGTGTCAAGAGTGTGTAAAGAGTGTGTAAAGCGTGTGTAAACAGTGTGTAAAGCGTGTGTAAACAGTGTGTAAAGAGTGTGCAAACAGTGTGTAAAGAGTGTGTCAAGAGTGTGTAAATGTGTAAAGCGTGTGTCAAGAGTGTCTAAACAGTGTGTAAACAGTGTGTAAAGGGTATGTAAAGAGTGTGTCAAGAGTGTGTAAACAGTGGGTAAAGCTAGGTAAAGAGTGTGTCAAGAGTGTGTAAACAGTGTGTAAACAGTGTGTAAAGCGTGTGTCAAGAGTTTGTCAAGAGTGTGTCAAGAGTGTGTAAAGCATGTGTAAAGAGTGTGTAAATAGTGTGTCAAGAGTGTGTAAAGAGTGTGTCAAGAGTGTATAGTGTAAAGAGTGTGTAAACAGTGTGTAAATTGTGTGTAAAGAGTGTGTAAATAGTGTTTAAAGAGTGTGTAAATAGTGTGTAAATAGTGTGTAAAGAATGTATGAGTTATTTATTAATTAAATTAAATTCAATTCAATTTTATTTGTATAGCACTTTTTACAATAGACATTGTCTTAAAGCAGCTTTACAGAAATATCAACACAGTATACAGATATTAAAAGTGTGAATTTATCCCAATAAACTTATTATTAATAAACACACAGCCTTAATATATGTTAATATACCCGTTTTATGCTACTCTAGAACAAAGTTCTGTTTTTATTTATTATTAATTATTAGAATCCATCATGTCCTCTTTTGTCATCTACACAGTCTCTCTCTCTCTGTGTGTGTGTGTGTGTGTGTGTGTGTGTGTGTGTGTGTGTGTGTGTCTAAAAGCCAGACAAATAAAGATTGACAGAAACAAAGATTCTGAACTCACAGCTCATCTTTGATCATTTCAGACTTCACACACACACACACACACACACACACACACACACACACACACACACACAGAGTAATATATACAGAGATTAAAGACTCATCTCTCTCAGCCCCCAGGCTAATGTCACACCAAAAATCTGAAATATATTTGTTTAATTTCTTTACAGTCATTTCAACAATTAGAAATTGTCCATTTATTTTCTGTAGCACTAAACAGAATACACCAAGGAACTTGGGCATGAGGTGGGAGACACCCTGGCTGGGGTGCTAATCCATCACAGGGCACAACCACACATACACACCGGACAATTTGGAAATACCAATCAGCCTACAACACATGTCTTTGGACTGGGGGAGGAAACTGGAGTACCCGGAGGGAACCCCAAAAGCATGGGGAGAGCATGCAAACTCCACACACTCAGAGAGGAGACGGGAATCGAACGCCAAACCCTGGAGGTACAAGACTAATGTCCTACCCACTAAGCCACCATGCCTCCCTTAGAAAATTGGCAAAAGGACTTGCAACCAAGTTTTAAAAATTACAATATAATTTATAATTCTGTTCATCTGGTTATTGTTGGTCCTTTAAAAAGGGAGGAAAGCGTATATAAACAGTTCTGTAATTCCTACCGCCTTCACCCGATATGGATGTAAATCCCTCAAGTTAAAGTCTGCACTTTGTTCCCATACCCATTATTTAATTTCAACCCCAATGAAAGCTAAAATAACTATAAATTTGATCATTTCTGGACCTGACTGTAAGTGAAAACAGGAAGTGACTTGTTCCACCAAGGTTCCACAACATTAAATGTAACTATGTATGATGTGGTTCTTTAATAAATATAAAATTGTAATCATTGCCAGATTGCTGTGGTATAGTACACTTCCTATACGCTGTTATAGGAAAATAATCCACTTCAGGTTGGTAACAGTAGCTCATGTCCTGCTCTAAACAGCGCACAGTACGTCTGTAACTACAGTCAAACTAAACAAGTCAGATTTGACCTGTGATGTGAATTTTTCACTTCTGACCCACCTGCCATGTTTGAAAAGTACCATCCTCTCCTCCTCCTAATGCCTACTGATTTATCTACAACCGAGTGTGTGTGTGTGTGTGTGTGTGTGTGTGTGGTAGCACTCGGCTTAATGGAATCCTGCACACAGATGGTTTTATTGCCCTTTACTTCTTTAGCATCAGCGGCTAACACTAATTGCCAACGCAGTAATCAGTTAAAAAGCTCCATCTCAGTCCCTCTCAGTGTAATGCATACCTCACAGACACACACACACAGTGTTGAAGAGATGTTAATGCACTCCACACTGACCCCCTGCTGTTAGCATAGCATTCATTAAACACTTCACTAAATAAAGCACAGGATAAGCTTAGCCTCGCTAATGAACTCTAACAGCATGGACATTTTATCCATGCTCATTTTATTAGAAAACTCAACATTTACAGACAGCCTATCAAAAGTGCAGACTAGACAACACTGAAGCTTGTACGATTGTGTGTTTATTTATTTTTGCATGGGAGGTTAAAGGTCACTGCATTTGAGACGAGGATAAATTTTCAATCAGCACCACAGAGTGTAAAAGAGGGGCGAGATTTAACTACATCCTGATTAAAGCTGCTAAAAGGGAAGATTAAAGTACTGATCATTCTGCTTTAATTATTAATGTCATTTCACAGACGTAGCAGCAAAATGTATATAAGGTAATAAGCATCAGTGGGGTTTGCTCTTGGGCATGGCTGTATCCTGTTGTTGGAGGCTTTACTTCCTGGCTAACATGCTGGAAACATTGAAATATGATATGCGTTAACTCTACTGCAGTGACTGATCAATGCTCTTTCACAGAAATGGAGATTGACTGAGAAACAGGACCTCCACTTTATATATTCTGATTAGCCAAACAGGCTAACTGTTTATTCTGAGCTCACCTTCCGCCTGAGGAATGAAATTTCTGATGATAAAAAGTGGCATTCAGAAGGAAAGACAGCAACCAGGAGGAGGAGGAGGAGGAGAAGAGAAGAAGAGGAAGAAGAAGAAGAAGAAGAAGACGTGGTGGTGTGAGGAATAACAGCTCTGCGCTCACCTTCTCCACTCAGTAATTAAGATGTCAATAAGATGAAGCATAAGACACAGATCCACATGTTTTAACTCCAGCACTCAGTTCTGAGGAGACAGAATTACCCCTTCACTGCTTCTCACACCTCGTCCTGATCATTTACAACAATGCTTCTGTAATTAACTCACATTAATTACATTCACATTTACAGCATTTAGCAGATGCCGTTATCCAGAGAGACTTATAGAAGTGTTTTGTGTCTCTATCAGAAACATCTTCATACTTGTTCACTATGTCAGGGACTAAGAGTACCATCAATCTAAAACCCTGATCGTTCGTACAGCAAGAAAAGAAAACACACAAGTCAAGCGATTTTTTTTCTTTTTAAATTGGCATTCCTTTAAGTGCTTGGGGAAGAAGTAGGTCTTTAGTCTTCATTTGAAGCCAGTGACTCAGCTGATCTGCAGCCAGAGGGAGTTCATTACACAACCTGGGTGCAGGAGTCTTGATGCATATCTTCCTTGAACCTTGATTGATGGTGGGTCCAGTCGAAGGAAGCCAGTGGAAAGGAGCATGGTCCACAGCAGGGTGTGATAAATGCTTTAAGGTAGGAGACTGCTGGGAGAGCTGATACTGAGAATATGAACTTACTGAGAGAGCAGACATAGAAGGAGAACAGAAGAGAATCCACCAATGGAGAGTATGCATAGAAGGTGTGGATCTCCTCCATGTAATGTCATGTCATGGAGTCCCTTATAATGGAAGTAATGAAGGGGAGGAGGTCTTGTGAGATGGTCTGGAGCATTGTGTAAGGGATAGGATCCAGCTGGCAGGTGGTGGTATTGCTGGAGAAGATCATCTGCAGTATCTCTTCTGTAGAAAGAGGAGAAAATGAAGAGTAGGGGGAACAGTGACTGTGTGGTATAGGAATTGGGGTAGGAAGGAAAGATTGTCACATCTGGCAGTCATGGAGGAGGATGAAGGAAGAGGCAGAGAGTAAGAAGTGAAGAAAAAATGTTGTGGAGCTAGTGTGGATCAGATGCAGATGCTTCCAGCTTTCTCTTGTAAAGAATGGTTTAGCAGCTGTCACATCAGAAAAGAGAACGGCATGAGAAGAGATCAGCAGTAGGTTGAAAAGAGTTCCTAGGTTCAGAGGTTAGAGAAGAGAAGAGGTCTATGGATTAACAAAGGGTTAGGGTTATAGGAAAGTGTTCATAGCTGATGCAAGAGGTAGAGAAGAAATCATGGTGTGGTAGGGCTGTGGAATGGTGGAAGTCAGGGAGGAAGGAGAGATGCAGGGGATGTTCAGTGAAGGAGACGAAGTGATAATCTAGAAGTGTAGCGGGGTTATGATTATGTCTAGACTTGATGAAGGTTTTCTGAAGACTAAATCCAAAATGATTCCAGTGTGTGTAGAAAGGTTTGTTTAAGTTCAGGTCAGAAGAGTGCAGGAGAGAGAGGAGTCAGGAGAAGAGTGGAGCTCGTCTGAAATAAAGAACTGTGTGAAAGTTTACTGACTTATTTAAAAACAGAGCAGTTTTACATTCTGAATAAACACACACAGGTATGAGATTTCACCCACCACACAGGTCACTTTTTACAGTGTGTGTGTACAGTGCATCCGGAAAGTATTCACAACGCTTCACTTTTTCCACATTTTGTTATGTTACAGCCTTATTCAAAAATGGATTAAATTCATTATTTTCCTCAAAATTCTACAAACAATACCCCATAATGACAACGTGAAAGATGTTTGTTTGAAATCTTTGCAAATTTATTAAAAATAAAAAACAAAAAAGCACATGTACATAAGTATTCACAACCTTTGCCATGACACTCAAAATTGAGCTCAGGTGCATCCTGTTTCCACTGATCATCCTTGAGATGTTTCTACAACTTGATTGGAGTCCACCTGTGGTAAATTCAGTTGATTGGACATGATTTGGAAAGGCACACACCTGTCTATATAAGGTCCCACAGTTAACAATGCATGTCAGAGTACAAACCAAGCCATGAAGTCCAAGGAATTGTCTGTAGACCTCAGAGACATGATTGTATCGAGGCACAGATCTGGGGAAGGGTACAGAAACATTTCTGCAGCATTGAAGGTCCCAATGAGCACAGTGGCCTCCATCATCCGTAAATGGAAGAAGTTTGGAACCACCAGGACTCTTCCTAGAGCTGGCCGCCCAGCCAAACTGAGCGATCGGGGGAGAAGGGCCTTTCTCAGGGAGGTGACCAAAAACCCGATGGTCACTCTGACAGAGCTCCATCATGTCTCTGTGAAGAGAGGAGAACCTTCCAGAAGAACAAACATCTCTGCAGCACTCCACCAATCAAGCCTGTATGGTAGAGTGGCCAGATGGAAGCCACTCCTCAGTAAAAGGCACATGACAGCCTACCTGAAGGACTCTCAGACCATGAGAAACAAAATTCTCTGGTCTCATTAAACAAAGATTGAACTCTTTGGCCTGAATGGCAAGCGTCATATCTGGAGTAAACCAGGCACCACTCATCACCTGGCCAATACCATCCCTACAGTGGAGCATGGTGGTGGCAGCATCATGCTGTGGGGATGTTTTTCAGGAACTGGGAGACTAGTCAGGATCGAGGGAAAGATGAATGCAGCAATGTACAGAGACATCCTTGATGAAAACCTGCTCCAGAGCACTCTGGACCTCAGACTGGGGCAAAGGTTCATCTTTCAACAGGACAACGACCCTAAGCGCACAGCCAAGATAACAAAGGAGTGTCTACAGGACAACTCTGTGAATGTCCTTGAGTGGCCCAGCCAGAGCCCAGACTTGAACCCAATTGAACATCTCTGGAGAGATCTGAAAATGGCTGTGAATGCTCCCCATCCAACCTGATGGAGCTTGAGAGGTTCTGCAAAGAAGAATGGGAGAAACTGCCCAAGAATAGGTCTGCCAAGCTTGTAGCATCATTCTCAAAAAACACTTGAGGCTGTAATTGGTGCCAAAGGTGCTTCAACAAAATATTGAGCAAAGGCTGTGAATACTTATGTACATGTGCTTTTTTGTTTTTTATTTTTAATAAATTTGCAAAGATTTCAAACAAACTTCTTTGATGTTGTCATTATGGGGTATTGTTTGTAGTATTTTGAGGAAAATCATGAACTTAATCCATTTTGGAATAAGGCTGTAACATAACAAAATGTGAAAAAAGTGAAACGCTGTGAATATTTTCTGGGTGCACTGTATGTGTGTGTGAGTGTGTAGTCCATCTGTTACTCTGCACAAGTATTGGTGCCCCTCTACGGCCTATGTGATACCACTACACATCACACACAACAGTACACAACACACTCACACACCAGTGATATGCTCTGTAGGCTAGAAGAGCCAGCAGAAAGAAATGGGGTGAACAACATGTGGTGGATGAACAGATAGGTAATGGAGAGAAAAAGAGGAGAGAGAGGAAGTGGAATATGGAGGAGAGAAGAAAACAGAGAATGGGGAGGAGAGAGAGTGGAAGAGATGAATCAGGGGAAACACGAGAGGAGGGGAAGTGAGAGGAGAAAAGAAGAGTATAAAGAGGAAAATGAGAGATGAGAGAGGAGTGAAAAGGTGAATAAATGAGTATAAACCAAGCTGCACATGCACACCACTAATATCTCCTACTGTCATTTATCCCACTTACAGCCCCAATCCACCCATTAACCACCCTCTGCCCAACCAACACCCCCACCCCCCCACCTCACCTCAACTGCCCTCAGGCAAAACAATTACAGCAGAAGTGCATTGTGGGATTGATGATGAATAAACAGCTGAACTACAGACACATCCATCTGAGAGCTTTCATACACCATGAATATGAAACTCTCTCTCTCTCACACACACACACACACTCACACACACACACACACACACACACAGCAACTAATTTATCACAATTACCAACACATATTCATCTTCTCTCTCTCTCACTCTGTTTCTCTCTCTCAGTAATGCAGTAGAATCATTTTACAAACTCAATAAGGTTTACATATGCAGAGAGAGAGAGAGAGTCAGTTGCTTGGTCCTGCACAGCCACCGCATTATCACATTTGTGTGTGTGTGTGTGTGTGTGTGTGTGTTCAATAAAGACCTAAAAAAGTCTGATATCATTACTTGACATTAGCCTAGGATAAGATATTAAACTGGTGTACTGCCAGAGTTGGATTTCTGTAAAGCTGCTTTGTGAATCGAGACCTTGTCATGGTGAAGCGCTGCCATTGTTTTGGGAGTTTAATGCTCCCTGTAGGGTCGTGCTTGGTAAACAAATCTGAGAGGAAAAGAAGTCAGAAAAACAGCAATCTTAAACTCCCCCATGAAAATGACTAAGCATACCTGCCCTATTTAAGGAAAAAGTCTGAGATGATATGAGGAAGAAACCTTGAGAGGAACCAGACTCAATAGGGAACTCGTCCTCATCTGGGTGACATCGTATAGTGCGATTATAAATAAACACACCCCTTCTATAAATGTGCTAATACTACATGCTCAAATAGTGCAGTTGTATAACCAGGAAATTCATTACAGTTTCTACATGAAGTCTGTTTTGTTGAACTTCTCCACTGTTCACTGATGGAGACTTGAGGGCAGAACTGTTTGTGGTAATTGTAGTGCTAAAGCTATCGTAGCATTACTTTTCATATGAACTGAGGTCCAAAGCCATCTTTATGGTGTTTAAGTGGTACCATCCTCAGTAATCTCAGTGATCTTTAGTCTGCACCATGTGGGAACATCCTCAGCAGCAGCATGTGACCTCCAACTGATGAGAACTACAACCAGAAGTAGGACATCAGGATGGATCAGGCAGGTCCGGAGAGCAGAAGGGGTCAGGATCACTGGCATATCAGGAGTATCATGTGTAGCTCGACAGAGAGAGAGAGAGAGAGAGAGAGAGAGAGAGAGAGAGAGATTATTAGGTATGCTTGTTGTCCTGTAATGGTTAAGGACAATGTACTTTGCGTGAGTGAATGCAGGGACTCCGGTAAGACTAGCTATGACATCATAACTAAAAGGGAGAATCAGAAGGGAACACAGACATGAGGGCTTCCTGGGACAAAAGGTTGAGCCCTCTAGATCTGCTCCTTTACCTAAACCACCTGGGTGAAGGTTTGAAAGTCGGGGGGGGCCACAGCATCCAAACATCCCAGTTCACCACAACATTCTATACCTGTGAGCCTCTAGATCTGCTCCTTTACCTAAGAAAAAACTATCCACAAAAAGCTTGAGTAAACAAATATGTTTTCAGTCTGGACTTAAATACTGAGACAATGTCTGAGTCCCAAACATTAATTGGAAGGCTGTTCCATAATGGTGGGGCTTTGTGAGAGAAAGCTCTTTCCCCTGCTGTAGCCTTCACTATTCCAGGTACCAACAAATAGTCTGCACCTTTTGATGGAAGTAGGCTATAAAAGACCAAAAGTTCACTCCGGTACTGTGGCGCGAGACCATTCAGTGCTTTATAGATCAATAGTAGTATTTTATAATCAATGCAAAATTTTACTGTGAGCCAATGCAGTGTGGATAAGCTCGGGGTGATGTGGTCGTATCTTCTGGTTCTACTAAGAATTCTAGCAGCTGCATTCTGGACTACCTCAGTCCAGACAGTAAGGCATTACAATAATCCAACCTAGAGGTGACAAAAGCATGAACTAATATTTCTGCGTCATGTAGTGACAATATATTTCTTATCTTAGAAATATTTCTGAGATGAAGGAAGACTATCCTAGTAATATTATCTACATAAAAGATCTATCAAATGAAAGACTGGAGTCAATAATCCACATACTACCAAGAGAAGATTGGCAGTTCTCCCAACACTCGCTTCTTCAAAACCTTTTCCTCTCTTCTCTGTCCCCCTCCTCCCCCTTCCCCTACCTCTCTCACTGCAGATGACTTTGCCACTTTCTTTTCTAACAAGGTTACATCAATCAGGAACCAGTTCTCAACCCCAGACCTCTCAACCCCCTCCCCCTCCATGTAACTCCCAACTGACTTCCTTCTCTCCTCTCTTGGAGACTGATGTCTCTAAACTCCTCCTCTCTAGCCGTCCCACAACCTGTCCTCTTGACCCTGTCCCTTCTCACCTTCTTCAGTAAATCTCTCCAGCACTATTACCTGCACTCACACACATCTTTAACACATCCCTCTCTACTGGCACATACGCTACCTCATTTAAGCAGGCCCGGGTTACCCCACTGCTTAAGAAAACATCACTTAACCCTGCTGTAATTCACAACTACAGACCTGTTTCCCTCCTCCCTTTTCTTTCCAAAACTCTTGAAAGAGCCATTTTTAATCAACTCCCCAATTTTCTCACACAGAACAACCTCCTGGACACCAAGCAGTCTGGCTTCAAGAGCAATCACTCCACGGACACTGCTTGGTTTTCCATCACTGAAGCCTTACGACTAGCAAGAGCAACCTCTAGATCATCTGTCCTCATCCTACTTGACCTGTCTGCTGCTTTCGACACTGTGAAGCATCAGATCCTCCTGTCAACTCTCTCCAGCCTAGGCATCACTGGAACAGTTCTGCACTGGGTGGAATCCTATCTCTCTGACAGATCCTTAAAGGTATCATGGAGGGGAGGTATTTCTGAAACTCAGCAACTCACAACTGGTGTTCCACAGGGGTCAGTTCTGGGTCCACTCCTCTTTTCTATCTACACCACATCTCTAGGGCAGGTGATGGAGTCTCATGGCTCCTCATATCATTGCTTTGCTGATGACACCCAGCTCTATTTGTCCTTCCAGCCTGACGATCCATGCAATCTGCGATCAATTAGCCACCGACGTTTAGTAGTTCCCACTCAGCGTAGCGCAAGGTTCCTTTCCAGAACTTTCACACTAACTGTTCCTCAGTGGTGGAATGCACTTCCAACCTCAATCCGGACAGCAGAATCTCTCACCATCTTCAAAAAACAGCTAAAGACCCACCTCTTCTGTGAACACCTAACCAACTCATAAAAAATAAATAAATAAAGTTAAAAAATTGCACTTACACCTCTACTCTGTGCACTTTGCTTCTTCTGGAACTCAATTAATGGATCTTGTATGGTAGCACTACTTGTATTGTTCTCTGCTTGATATATTGCTTTGCTTGTATTTTTTCTCATTTGTTAGTCGCTTTGGATATAAGCGTTTGCTAAATGAATAAAGGTAAATGTAAATGTAATTACACCAAGGTCTTTTACTGCTGCACATGATGAAACAGAAAGTCTATCCAGAGTTACTGTGAGATCAGAAAGATTACTTCTAGCTACACGTGGTCCTAGAACAAGTTCTTCTGTCTTATCAGAATTAAGTTAGAGGAAGTTAATAAGCATCCAATGTCTAATGTCTTTTACACATTCCTCAACTTTACTAAGCTGCTGTCTGTCCTCTGGCTTTGCTGAAACATACAGCTGTGTATCCTCAGCATAACAGTGGAAGCTAATTCCATGTTTACGAATAATTTGACCTAGAGGTAGCATATATAAAGTAAAAAGCAGTGGGCCTAAAACAGAACCTTGTGGAACACCAAACTTTACCTCAGTATGCGTGGAGAAGTCTCCATTTACATCTATGAACTGATAACGATCAGTCAAATAAGACCTGAGGCAGGAGAGGACTGTTCCCTTAATGCCAACAACATTTTCTAATCTATCAAGGAAAATAGTATGATCTATAGTATCAAAAGCTGCACTAAGATCAAGTAACACAAGCAACAATACACAACCCTGATCAGAGGCCAGTAGTAGGTCATTTACTACTTTAACCAGCGCTGTCTCTGTGCTATGATGAGGTCTAAATCCTGACTGATACATTTCATGAATGTTGTTCCTATGTAAGAATGAGCATAGCTGCTGTATACAACCTTCTCTAATATCTTGGAGGTAAAAGGGAGATTTGATATAGGTCTATAGCTGGACAGTTGACAGGAGTCAAGGTTAGGTTTTTAAATCAGGGGTTTAATAACTGCTAGTTTAAATGATTTAGGTACATAGCCAGTGCTAAGGGAAGAATTGATGACATGTAGAAGGGGTGTAATTACTTCTGGAATAATCTGTTTGAAGAAACATGCCGGTAAGGGATCTAGTATACAGTGTTGGTGATTTTGATGAAGAAATTAATTAAATGAGTTCGGTCTCTAAGGGGAGTTGTTACGCCTTCGCCGGCAGATAGCACTGCGGCACAGCTTCAGAGAGCGTGCGTGCACAAGACTCTTGTATATGGACACGCGCTTTTGTTTGTTTTGATTCTCTCCCTGTTTAAGTGTTGGTTGATGTTTGAGGGTGTCTTAATTTACTCCAGGTGTCTGTATTTTAGTTTGATTATGTTGGTTATTTAAACCCCTCTTGTTGCTGTGCACTTCGCGCAGTATTATTCGTATATGGTAACATAGTAGTGAATGCGTTTAGCATGCTAGCGGTCTTTTTTCCATGTTTGTTCTCGTTCCATGCCTAGATTTTAAGTTTCATGTTTAACCCAGTTAACCCTGTCCAGTTTAGACCGCGTTTCCTGTGTTTTGTCTGCTGTGTTTCAAATAAAGACGCTGATCTGCACCTGCTCCCGCCTATGCTCCCGTTTCGTTACAGAATACTGTGCCAATCATGCGGAAGCAGCAGGTCACCATAAGCACCGCTGAAGCGGCCGATTTTGAGGCGTGGAGTCGCTTGTTCTGGGAACAGAGCAAACAGCTCAACGAGGAAAGTGCTCAGCTCGACCACCTTCTAGAACCGCTGCAGCCAGCCGGGCCATGTGCCATGTCTCAACCCACGCAAGTTCCCCTGCCCCCGCTGCCGGAGAACTACGCCGCACTACGCGGGCAGCCGAGCTACCCAGACTCCTGGGGCTTCCCACTGCAGGGGATTTACACCACGCCATGCAGCCAGCAGAGCTACCCGAATTCCTGGGGATTCCCACTGCAGGGGAATTACACCACACCATGCAGCCAGCAGTGGGAGGATAAAGTAAATCAGATACTCCACACCGTGGAGGAAGCGCTTCTCCCCGTCCCGTTGTGCCGAACTGCGCATCACCTTCTGACTCGGAGGGGAACAGCGCTCCACCTTCCTGTCCTGCTGAGAACCCAGTCACGCTGCCCAGTCTGGAACTGAAGGCTGGCCTAGAACTTTTTTTTGGGGGGGGGGTAACCACACCTACAGAGCTCCAGCTTGAGACCTACGGGGAGGTCTCAGCTGTGGAACTCCCGTCTGAGGTTAACCTGGCGACCTCAGAGCTCCAGCCCGAGACCTACGGGGAGGTCTCAGCTCAGGAGCCCCAGCCCGAGGTTAACCTGGCGACCTCTGAGCTCCAGCTAGAGATCCGCTGGGAGGTCTCTGCAGCCGAGGAAGCTGTTCCGCTGTCCAGCCCAGCCGAGGAAGCTGTTTCGCTGTCCAGCCCAGCCGAGGAGGCTGTCCCGCTGTCCAGTCCTGCTGGGGCCATCGCCCAGCCTTCCAGTCCCGCTGGGGATGTCGTCCAGCCTTCCAGTCCTGCTGAGAACGTCGCCCCGAGCTTCGATCCCACTGGGGGTGGTGCTCCACCTGTCTGCTGCCCGGCGGAGGCTGCCTTGTTTTCCAATACATCGCGAGACAGCTCACACAGGGGCCCCGGACCACCGTTGGAGGGGGGGTTCTGTTACGCCCTTGCCGGCAGATAGCACTGCGGCGCGGCTTCAGAGAGTGCGCGTGCATGAGACTCTTGTATATGGACAAGCGCCTTTGTCTGTTTTGATTCTCTCCCTGTTTAAGCGTTGGTTGATGTTCGAGGGTGTGTCTTAATTTACTCCAGGTGTCTGTATTTTAGTTTGATTATGTTGGTTATTTAAACCCCTCGTGTTGCTGTGCATTTCGTGCAGTATTATTCGTATATGGTAACATAGTAGCAAATGCGTTTAGCATGTTAGCAGTCTTATTTCCATGTTTGTTCTCGTTCCATGCCTAGACTTTAAGTTCCATGTTTAACCCAGTTAACCTTGTCCAGTTTAGACCGTGTTTCCTGTGTTTTGTCTGCTGTGTTTCAAATAAAGATGCTGATCTGCACCTGCTCCCGCCTATGCTCCCATTTCGTTACAGGAGAAAAACATTCTAATCATTGATCTGATATCGTTATATTATCATCTATAGGGTTAGTTATAAAACTGTCTGGTTTTAAATTAATAATCTGCATTTTTTGTCTAATATTTTGAAAAAATTAATGAAGTCATCACTGCTATATAATGATTGTGATTGTGTCCATGTTTCTGGGGTGGTTTTATTCCTAGTTAATTTTGCTATAGTATTATATAAGAATCTATGATTATTTTTATCTCCTATTAAGGTGGAGAGAGAGACTTTTCTAGCAGCACTAAGAGATTTTCTATAGCTTAGGAGGTTCTCCTTCCATGCTGTTTGAAATATTACAATTTGGTTTGACGCCATTTACGTTTTAATTGTTGAGTGGTCTGTTTTAAGGTGTGTGTGTGTGTGTATGTGTGTGTGTGTGTGTGTGTGATGGTTATACCTCATGCTAGCTTTTTCTCTCTAATTATTTATCTTTGAAGTGTGAGCTACCTTATCTAGCATGTAGCAGAACATGGACTATAAGCATTCACTCGCCTGGTCAAGTTCTTTGAGATCAGACGGTGATCCCCAACCCTGGAGGTATGAGGCAAACATGCTAACCACTAAGCCAGCGTGCACCCCACTCGGTGCAGTACCTGACATAAATGTACGTTTGATGCGGTAGTGTGGCAAGGTGTAAATATTATGATCAATAAGCAATTTAAATGAGCTGAGATAATGATCTGAGATAACTTCAGACTGCAGAAGTGTGACTATATTCTCTATATTTCATCTGTATGTTAGTATCAGGTCAAGAGTGTGACCACCATTATGAGTGGGACCTATTACATTCTGATTGACCCCTACTGAATCTAAAATAGACACAACCGCTGTTCTCAGAGCATCTTCCGGGTTATGAAATTTAATACTAAAGGGTCTGTAAATAATAATTAGAGGAATCGACTCAGTCGATTTATTTTTTGTGGCTACGTATGTTATACTAATATAAAGAACTTCAGAGGAGTTGAATTTATGACTAGATTTGTGTGTGACGTCTAGATTATCATTATAAATAAGTGAGACTCCTCCCCCTCTGCCAATCAGACGGGGCTGATATATATAACTGTATCAAAGAGGACTGACTTCATTTAGTGCTGTGTACTGTAAGGATCCGGCTAGATCCTCACTGGTTTCTCAGGAAAGGTGATATAATTCAGCTGGACACGAAGTGAAAGTGCTGTTCTTAGTTTATTACACTGCAGGAGACCATAGGCTTATGCATGTTTACAGGTCGGTCATTAGAAGAGGATTAACCAAGTAAACATCTCGAAGATGGTACATTAATGTGAGACAGTGTGTCAGCACACGATGTGGAGGTCACCGAGAGGGAGAACAGGGCGGCAACCACGCCCCTTGACCCCACATGACATCATCATAGCCGATCATTACATATCCCCCCACTTAAAACAAGGGCTGTTCTCAGCCCTTAACATAAAGGAAACTTAACAGCACCTAGGTACCTGTGTGACAGCTGTCATAAGTAGGGCTACAGAAAGCAGTACCATTAATCACACCTCTGCCTGTTCCACATAACTATAGTCCAACATTCTGCAACAAGAACAGCATTTCTTTTTCTCAATGTGCACTGAATTAACATCTTCTGAACTTCACACTTGCCTGAAATAATATTGTAACATCAAAACCTCAAGGCACACAGGCATTAACAGTATTTCAAAAACAAAGCACTTCGTCACATTACCCTATTAAGAAATGCTCACTCTTGTAAGACAATAGACTGCCAAACCATTATAAGGCCTTCACAGGCATAGGATTTAAAAAATAAAGCAGAATAAGACCAGAGAATGAGAAAAAAAATGAAAACACATCACTTATTCACATATTCAAATAGAGGAGCAAAATAAGGATTTGTCCACCTGTTAACCTCCCAGTTACAGGTAACCCTTGGTGTGTGCCTAGGGCGAAGGGCGTATGAGTGTGTTCCTGTGTGAGTGGGCTGTGTATGCGTATGTGTGAGGTAAGGAACCTCTGCATGCCTAGGGCCAAGGGCATATGAGTGTGTTTCTGTGTGCACAGACTGTGGGTGAGTGAGGTGCACATCAGTGTGAGGTAAGACAAAGTCAGAGTGTGTGGACATAAGCGTATTTTCTGAGGGAGCCTGTGCCACCATGGCTGGACCAACTGTGAACTGGTTATGGGATCCTGGTTCCTCAAATAAGAAGTCAAATCCATACTCCCCGTGGTCATCAGGGATATCCACTACTCTGTCCTGTACATTAGATTCAGCCAACTGTAGGGGTGCACTCTCCAGCTCTTCCTCACCTTCATACCAAGTGAAAAAGGGCAGCAGGTTACAAACATGGTGAACACCACCCTCAGCACCATCTGCTACTCTGGTCAGCTTGTAATTCAGGTCTGATATCACTTCGGCAATCCTGTATGGGTGTTTGTAGACTGGGGCTAGCTTGGCAGTAAAACCAGCTGAGGCATCCTAACGAGGGTGAGCTTTCAGCCTAACCAAGTCACCCAAATGGAACAAGAGCCTGCGCCATTTCTTGTCATAGTGTTTCTTCTGTGCGGAGTGGCTGCTTGCCAGAGAATCTCTCACATGGTCATACGGCTCTTGCAAAGTTGAAGTGAGCTCCATCTTGTAATCAGAAACTGAGTCAGCCACACACCCAGGGCTTGGCAATATCCCTAAATCGAGAGGTGTGTTCAGGTCTCTGCCATATAAGAGAAATGCCGGGGTGTCTCTCGTACTCTGGTGGGGAGCTGTCCTCAACGCAAAGGAGATCAAATGTAGGTGGATGTTTATGTCCCACACAAGTGCGGAATGCCGCCCTGATGATACAGTTCACCCGTTCAGTTTGTTTAGCCTGAGGGTGGTACGCTGTCGTCAGCCTGTGGTCTGAGCCGAGGGCAGCAACTAGCACTTCAAAGAAGTCACTCACAAACTGGACACCCCTGTCTGAGACTACATGAGCTTTGCAAATACCTCCGAGACAAACTTGCATGCTGCAACCACTGCTGTGGCCTCCTGAACAGGACAGATTTCCACCCATTTGGTGAAGTAGTCAATGAATACTAAAATGTACATATTCCCATGGCAAGATCTGGGGAGGGGTCCAGTGAAATCAATGCCAGCAAACTCCCATGGGTAAGTTGCCACCACTGGCTTTAGGTGACCCGCCGGCTTCTGGTTGGTCGGCTTGGACAGCTGGCAGGTTACACAGGACAGTACATACTTAACATCACCCCGCATACCTGGCCAGTAGACCTGCTTCTGTAAGCCCCCAAGTGTCTTGGAAACACCCAAGTGGCTAGCCATGGGGTGATCAAGGAAGTATTTCAGCAGAGTGCCCCTCAGAGCTTCTGGCACATAGAAGCGTAGATCCTTGTGTAGATGAAGCCGGCAGGAAGTCCTCTTGTCCACAAAGTAAACCAGCCCGTCCAGAATACAGAAGTCTGGCGAATCCACACAGGGGCCGCTCTCCAAGTCAAGTTTCACAAGAGTGCATCAGGAGCTAGATTGGCCAAGCCGGGTCTGTGGACAACCTCAAAGTCAAAGTGCTGCAGCCGCTAGCACCATCGAGCTAGCCATCCTGAGGGGGAGGGCCTTGTCATCAACCACCTCAAGCTGTTGTGGTCCATCACCACTGTGACGCTAGAGCCCTCAATGTATGGACGGAAATGTTCCAGAGCCCAAATTACTCCCAGGCACTCCTTCTCGGAAGTGGAATATGGGCTTTCCGACTTGTGCAGGGTAGGGCTCTCAAAAGCGACAGCCCTCTCCAAGCCATCCTCACCAGTCTGGGTCAATGCAGCACCAAGGCCCACATCACAGGCATCTGTGTGTACTGCAAAAGGCTTCTCAAAGTCAGGTAAAATAAGGAGTGGGGAACTGATTAGCTGTTGTTTTAAACAAGCAAAAGACACCTGGCAGTCAGTGGACCACACAAATGGGGCATCCTCCCTCATGAGGGCAATCGTCGGCTCGGCAATACGGGCGTACCCTGAGATGAACCTACAGTAGTAACTTGTCATTCTTAGGAATTGTCACATATTTTTAACTGTCTTCGGTGTAGGAAACTGTTTAATCGCAGCCACCCTACCCTCATCAGGACCAAGGCCTTCTAGTGTCACCAGGTAACCCAAGTAGCGTAACTTTGGTGTACAAAAATGGCACTTAGCCAGCATCAAGAAAAGGCCTGCATCTGCCAAACGCCCTAACACACTGGTGAGGTCTGTCAGGTGCTGGTCGAAGGTCGGTGAGCCGACCACAATGTCATCCAGATACACCATACAGCAGTTGTGGGTGAGCCCTGCCAATACAGTATTCATCAATCTTTGAAATGTCGCAGGTGCATTTGATAACCCAAAAGGCATAACTTTAAACTGATAGAGCCCTTCGTGTGACACGAAAGCTGTCTTTGGTTTTGCGTCTGGGGCCACTGACACTTGCCAGTAACCCGTGCAAGGTCCAGTGTGGAAATAAATCTACCACGTGCCAAAAAATCCAGAGACTCATCCACTCTTGGAAGTGGGTAGGAGTCCGTCACTGTGTATTTGTTCACTTTCCTAAAGTGTACACAAAATCTTGGATCTGCACTTGGCTTTTCGACTATCACAATTTGAGAGGCCCAGGGCCCTGAAGCGGGCTCAATAATGCCATCCTCCAACATTCTGGAAATCTGCTCCTCGATAATCTTTCTTTTCGAAGGTGAAGCACGGTAGGGAGGAAGACACACTGGCTTTGCAGTCCCAGTGTCTATTGTGTGCTCAACCAATGAAGTACGTCCCAGCTTTGCCCCAAAAAGATGAACAAAGTCTTCCAATAGGTGTGCCAGTCTTTTCTTCTCTGCTGAAGGCAGGGCTGCTTGTTCCACCACTGGACCAAGATCGGTCTGGACATCCTTAAAAGTGAGGCAATCTACGTGGCCCTCCAAATCATCAAACTCCAGCAAGCATAGGCCTGGCGCTGAGGTGGCATTATCTCCCAATTTAACGCTTCCTGTGGCTGGGTGGATGTGGACGTCAGCCTGAATCATAAAATTTGTCCCTAAGAGAATGGAACAACACAGGTCAGGAATCACCGCAAAGCGGTGAGTAAACGGTTGATCCAGTAGTTGAATAGGTAGCCATACAACACCAGATGGGGTGCATTGTTTTGAGTCCACCAACTCAAGCGGGGAAAAATTACAAGGAAGAACGGCATCTCCTTCTATCCAGCATTTAAGAAGGGTGAATGGATGGACTTCTGAAATGGATGCACCTGTATCCAGGGTTGCCTTCAGTGAAACCTGATTGATGACCACCACTGCCGTCAGTGGAGTATTCTTTGACCTCTTTGGGCTGTTTTGCACCAAATTAACTGTGTGTGAACTCTGTCTGTTGTGCACTGGTCCCTGGCTCCGTTCTCTGCTTACCCTCACGAGCCCTTTGAAACCTGCGTGGCCGAGCACCAGTCTCACCTCTAGTGACCTCAGAAGTACCTGGGGTCTCCTGGCCTATCTTAGAAACTACAGCTACCCCTCTGGTAGGTTCAGCACTACCACCCTGCCTATTTTTCCTACAGTTCCCACAATTGCGTGTGTTGACCCCCGGAGTCAAACATTTGTAGCAGTGCAGGTACTGGTGTAACGGTATGGAAAACACTCCTTAAATTTAATGTGTAGAATTACACAAAAAGGATATGTACCTGATATGGCTGTCTGTTTGTCTGAGTATTTTTCCTTTTGATTGTCGTGATGTCATTGATTTGTGTAATTTCCTGTTTTGGATCCTCCTCTTCCCTTTTGTGTTATGGTTGAATGGGAGAGGAGAGAGAGTTCAATGAGAGAGAGAGAGAGAGAGAGAGAGAGAGAGAAAGGAGAGAATAAATGAGAAGTCGACCCAGTTGCCGTCCACCTTTTTCTTTGGATAAAATAAAACACAACACAGACTACAACCAGTTACACTGGCGCGGAGGTGTCGGGCCGTGGGGGCTCTACTAGAAGAAATAGGCCCTAATGCAGCATGTAGCTCAGAAGTAGCTCTGTTAAAGTTGTAGGTGTGGCAGCATGAAGGGCTAGTCTATACTGATCAGAGACATGCTGGCAGATTACTTCAGTCTTTTCTCGCTCAGAGGGTGGTTGCTTTCGTCGCTTGAACTCAGTCACTAGGTGAGCTACAAAATTGGGGAGTGGCTCATTTGAAGTCTGAACTGTGTCCAAAATCCCTCTCTAGATTTTCTCTACCTAGTCCACAGGCAGGAAGGCCTGTCGAAAGAGATCTGAGAAATGCTCCCATGAGAGTAGGTGAGGCTGCATGGCAGAATACCACTTCCGGGGCTCCTTTCCAAATAACCTTGTCAACTCAAGGAAGAACTGAGTGTCAGATAAACCAAGCGTTGTCTTGTACAAAGAAACAGACTGAAGCCATTCTTCTGGGTCAAGAGATTTACCCCCCTCAAACATGAGTGGCATAAGTCCAGGGAGATGGGCTGAATGAACAGCAGGTGTCTGTGGATGTAACAGCTCAGTGTGCCTAGTGAGAGTGTGTGTAACCGGGGTTGCGCTAATTACAGGGTAGGCATTAGAGGCTTGTCCCCGTGTTTGTTGGGAAGTCTGATGATCTTGGTTGGTGTGGCTAGTGAGTGTGCACGTTGCAGGGGTTGAGGTAAGTATAGGTTGTGCCTTTGTGTCCTGTCTATGTGAATGCTGAGAGGTCTGATCTTCTAACTGCTGCAGCAAGCTGCTTTGTAAGTCAACAGACATACTAAATGCTGATGTCAACGTGTCTACCTGTCGTTGCAACTTATCTACCTGAACAGCAAGACGCTGTACTATGAAAGACCCACCATGCAAAATTTCAGGCGAAACCAAATTACCCTCATCATTACCACCCCCATATGTCAATGTATCAAAATGCTCAGCCATTGCAAAAGTTGAGTAAGAATCTAGGGAGAAACGTGGTGATACTTTTGCAGAACATCCTATCAATAATTAAATTAGAAGGGAAAAAAAATACTTAACATTAGTTACATTAACTACAGTAAGACAGCGTATCTCAACAGATAGCAGTGATGATCCTAAGACACATATACAGAAGAAAATTTATATGCATGTATATATACAGGTATCCCAAAATACCCAGTCACTGCATGTACTCCCAGTAGCAACAGATAACCTTAAATCCAACAGTAACAGTTTAAAATTAATGGGTGTTCACTTTTTTTGTTTGTTTCTTTTTTTAAATCACCCGATCACATACAAGTATTAAACACAAGGTGCATTTTTCTCTGCTCACGAAGTGCTACTTAGCTCGTTTGTCCATAGAATCCAGACACAAAAGTTCTGCCTTGTCCTCTCCTCCACTATACAGGCCAGTAGTAGCTGGAGCTCGCCAAGGTGTGTCGAATCAGTCAATCAGAAACGTGCCTTGCATGCAGGGTCTCTGATGATGCCGCTGCACACAATTTCTCACAGCAAAGCCACACAAACAAAAGTCACAAAAAGGTCTTTTTTTTCTAAGTAAGAACTCGGAAACACGCAGAAATACAGCGAGGGAAATTCCCTTCGAAAAACGTAGACACTTAGAAAACCTATAGTGGCAAAAAAAAATGAAAATTATCCCACGGTGGGTTATCTCCACCAACGCAGTAGTAAGACTTCGGTGGTTGCTAGTTTATCCCGCTAGCATGCGTGCCAGCTAACTAAAAGTCCAGTATGAATGAAACTTCACTTACAGTTCATTTGCCTTATCAGCATCGAGTACAAAAGCCACATTTAAAGTTCACTCACGCTCTGGTGTCCAAACTTTTCTTTCCGAGGATGTTCATTCACAGTTTAGGCGCCAATTGTAAGGATCCGGCCAGATCATCACGGTTTTCTCATGAAAGTTGATATAACTCAGCCGGACACAAAGTGAAAGTGCTTACACTGCAGGATACCATAGGCTTAGGCATGGTTACAGGTCGGTCATTAGAAGAGGATTAACTGAGTAAACATCCCAAAGATGGTACAATAACATGAGACCGCATGTCAGCACACGATGTGGAGGTCACAGAGAGGGAGAACAGGGTGGCAACCACGCCCCTTGGCCCCACATGACATCACCATAGCCGATCATTACAGTACTCATCAGGTTTAATCCATATTTCTGTTAAACACATTAAACTCCTGATCAGTAACATTTTCATTAACAATAAGTGCTTTAGACATAACAGATCTAATATTTAACAGTGCTAGCTTCAGATCAAAGGTGCATTCAGTATGATATAATTTATGTTAATTAGATTACTAAAACAAACTTTCTGAGTGTTTCTACATTGATGTTTTTGGGAACAGACACAGTCTGGATATTGTGGAACCTAGGTGATGACTTAGTCCAGCTAGTAGACAGTCGGTTTAGCCTGCTTGTCTGCTCCCTGGCCTTGGCTCTGGATTGTCACAGATTAACTAGGCCTGTTTTGAGACTATGTGTTATGATGCAAGAAATGAGAACAGCACCATCCGAGTGGGATGGATAGCCCACCCTAACAGGGCAGCCTTGCCCTCAAAACTACTCCAATTATCTATAAAGCCCACATTGTTTTTGGAGCACCACCTGGACATGCAGCAGTTTAGCAACCATAACCTGCTGTAAGCTACATCACCATGCCACATTGGGATGGAGCCAGAGCATCGGACATCGGCTTCGCTAATTTACACACTTCTACAACATTACTCTTAGTAACCTAATGATATACTAAGGGGTATATCATTAGCTCCTACATGAATAACTATCTTTGAAGACCTGTGCTTGCCTAAGACCCTACGGTTATCTGCTATGTCTGGCACCCTGGCTCTCGGTATACACATAACTAAAGCTGCTGGAGCCCCTAAAGGCCTAGATAATTTCACCTGCCTTAAGATAGAGTCTCCTATAACCAGAGCTCTTTCAGGTTTCTCAGCGGGTGTTTCACTGAGGAGAGCAAACCTGTTGGCCACGTGAAGCTGAGAGGAGTGGTGCTGCCATGGGCAAGCCTTAGCATTTTTTTTCTTTGTGATTATGCTGCTGAATCGTCACCCATTCACCCTGCTGTAAGGGCTCTAATGCCGGGGTTGGAGGATTGCTATCTCTGCTTGAGGCATCCAGACTTCCCCTACAGAAACTATGTTGCTCTCACTCTCACTAACCCTCTCTAGAGTCTAGTTTAGAGTCTAAACATCCTGGAGATGGACTAGACTCTACAATGGAAACTGGCTTTGGGACCATGCCATGTCACCTCACTGGTGGGGAGAGAGCCAGAATCAGTGTGTGTGATGGAAAGGTACAGACTACTGTAGATATATTCAGCCTTATATCCACACACAGACAGGTTCCTGTACCAAACTTCTCAATGATTGGTGGGCTTGGGGACCATCCCAGATGCATCCATGAGAGTTT